>NC_056726.1:942294222-942406722 GCF_019279795.1 Protopterus annectens
TACTCAGATATTAAGATGTGCAGTGTCTATTCCTAACAAATACCTAAATAAGTTTGTTCTCAGAGTATAGGTAAAGAGAAAGAAATGGGGGTCCTAAACAAAGACCAGCACTGGTAGAGGTTTTAGTAGCATCTAGAACAGAAGCTGCCATTAAAAGAGGATTATTAGAGCATACAGTAAACTCTCAGTTAACCTGCACGCATGGGGATTGGTAGATGCCGGATAACGGTAGTTTTTGGTTGCTTGAGAGTTACTATTAAATATAGGCCTAACTAATACAGTACCCTATAGTATTTGATTGGTTGACTTGTTCTCAAGTTAGGGATAGAGGGAATTCATTCCTATTTTCCTTTTTAAAACATTAAAACTTAAAAATGTAAAGTATGTTTCTGTGGAGGGGAAACAGAAAGTGCAAGACAAGAAAATTGTACTGTACTTCTTCGATTTTTTTTTTTTTTGCCTGTTAACTAGTAATTCCAAGCCACGGCAAACAAACAGTATTACCAGCCAAGTCACTGAAGATGATGAAACCAATAAAAATAATACTCCTTTAATGAACACAGTAGATTAAGCACTTTCATTCACAATAGTTGGAACTCTATTAGAACAATATATCCCAAACCACTCTCCCTTTTTATAGGTTCATCGATTAGTACCAAATTAACTGTCCTTGCGAGCCAATTATCCATTGTGAGACTCAAACCCTGCACATTGTGTTTGGAAGGCAAACAACTGAACCATTAGGCCACCTTCCCAACCCTATATGCTTTTATATATATATATATATATATATATATATATATATATATATATATATATATATTATAATTACACTCTAACAGTCACATGACTAGTTACAATCCATTACCATGTGATGTTTTGTTAAAAATCAACAAACAACATACATTTTTTTATATATATAATGTATCAAACTGTGTAAAAAATACACTTTAAACTTATCAAAGTTCTATATCTCATAGTGTCTAAGTTTTAAAATGGGTGCCAATGAACAACTTTCATTAAATACAGAGTATAGGGTCGCATTTAACCTTATCTGCCACTGAGTTTCTTTCACATTTAGGTGTTTTTATTCTTCCCACAGTGGGGGTGGGGGGTGGGTATCAGAGTTTTAGAGAGAGAGAGAGAGAGAGATGGTTTCCTAGATGTGGTACCTAAAGTGATTTTATCTGGACTAATCTTTTATACACTGTATTTAGTTGCATTTTATGACAGGTGCTTTCCTTTGCAGTGTTACAGAGGGACAGGATTTGCATGTTAAAGGTGTTTGCCCTTTCCCCACAACTGTGCAACCATGAAATGTGTATATTTAATTTATGTAGTTAATTATTTAATTATTTATCCTAAGAGTAGACCTCAGATAATGGGTATGATAAAATTTGCATCTGGCACACTGCACAGATGGATTTTTGTTTTGTTTATCTACAGTCTTGCTGCATCGTCAGCATTAATCTACACTCTTGGCATGGCTCCATGATAAAAATGCAAGGTAATATTAATAGGCACTAAAAGTGCAATCAGAAAACTGTCATCACTCACATATATCACAACATGAAGCTTGCTCAAACAAATTGTAAGTATTTTTGCACTGCAGTACCCTTGTATCTCTGCCATGCATATCTAGTGTCTCTGAGACTGCTGCACCTTAGTGTAGATCTCATTATACCTCTGTCACTTGTATTCATTGTTTCTCAGACAGCTCCACCTTAGAATATGTCCCCTTATACCTCTGTCACTTGTATTCATTGTTTCTCAGACAGCTCCACCTTAGAATATGTCCCCTTATACCTCTGTCACTTGTATCTATTGACTCTCAGACTGGTGTACCTTAGAATAGGTCCCCTTATACCTCTGTCACTTGTATCTATTGTCTCTCAGACTGGTGTACCTTAGAATAGGTCCCCTTATACCTCTGTCACTTGTATCTATTGTCTCTCAGACTGCTGCACCTTAGTGTAGGTACCTTATACCTCTGTCACTTGTATCTATTGTCTCTCAGACTGCTGCACCTTAGTGTAGGCACCCTTATACCTCTGTCACTTGTATCTATTGTCTCTCAGACTGCTGCACCTTAGAATAGGTCCCCTTATACCTCTGTCACTTGTATCTATTGTCTCTCAGACTGCTGTACCTTAGAATAGGTCCCCTTATACCTCTGTCACTTGTATCTATTGTCTCTCAGACTGCTGCACCTTAGAATAGGTCCCCTTATACCTCTGTCACTTGTATCTATTGTCTCTCAGACTGCTGCACCTTAGAATAGGTCCCCTTATAACTCTGTCACTTGTATCTATTGTCTCTCAGACTGGTGTACCTTAGAATAGGTCCCCTTATACCTCTGTCACTTGTATCTATTGTCTCTCAGACTGCTGCACCTTAGTGTAGGTCCCCTTATACCTCTGTCACTTGTATCTATTGTCTCTCAGACTGGTGTACCTTAGAATAGGTCCCCTTATACCTCTGTCACTTGTATCTATTGTCTCTCAGACTGGTGTACCTTAGAATAGGTCCCCTTATACCTCTGTCACTTGTATCTATTGTCTCTCAGACTGCTGCACCTTAGTGTAGGTACCTTATACCTCTGTCACTTGTATCTATTGTCTCTCAGACTGGTGTACCTTAGAATAGGTCCCCTTATACCTCTGTCACTTGTATCTATTGTCTCTCAGACTGCTGCACCTTAGTGTAGGTACCCTTATACCTCTGTCACTTGTATCTATTGTCTCTCAGACTGCTGCACCTTAGTGTAGGTACCTTATACCTCTGTCACTTGTATCTATTGTCTCTCAGACTGCTGCACCTTAGAATAGGTCCCCTTATACCTCTGTCACTTGTATCTATTGTCTCTCAGACTGCTGCACCTTAGAATAGGTCCCCTTATACCTCTGTCACTTGTATCTATTGACTCTCAGACTGGTGTACCTTAGAATAGGTCCCCTTATACCTCTGTCACTTGTATCTATTGTCTCTTAGATTGCTGCACCTTAGAATAGGTCCCCTTATACCTCTGTCACTTGTATCTATTGTCTCTCAGACTGCTGCACCTTAGTGTAGGTACCTTATACCTCTGTCACTTGTATCTATTGTCTCTCAGACTGGTGTACCTTAGAATAGGTCCCCTTATACCTCTGTCACTTGTATCTATTGACTCTCAGACTGCTGCACCTTAGAATAGGTCCCCTTATACCTCTGTCACTTGTATCTATTGTCTCTCAGACTGGTGTACCTTAGAATAGGTCCCCTTATACCTCTGTCACTTGTATCTATTGTCTCTCAGACTGCTGCACCTTAGTGTAGGTACCTTATACCTCTGTCACTTGTATCTATTGTCTCTCAGACTGGTGTACCTTAGAATATGTCCCCTTATACCTCTGTCACTTGTATCTTTTGACTCTCAGACTGCTGCACTTTAGAATAGGTCCCCTTATACCTCTGTCACTTGTATCTATTGTCTCTCAGACTGGTGTACCTTAGAATAGGTCCCCTTATACCTCTGTCACTTGTATCTATTGTCTCTCAGACTGCTGCACCTTAGAATAGGTCCCCTTATACCTCTGTCACTTGTATCTATTGACTCTCAGACTGGTGTACCTTAGAATAGGTCCCCTTATACCTCTGTCACTTGTATCTATTGTCTCTCAGACTGCTGCACCTTAGTGTAGGTACCTTATACCTCTGTCACTTGTGTCTATTGTCTCTCAGACTGGTGTACCTTAGAATAGGTCCCCTTATACCTCTGTCACTTGTATCTATTGCTCTCAGACTGCTGCACCTTAGAATAGGTCCCCTTATACCTCTGTCACTTGTATCTATTGTCTCTCAGACTGCTGCATCTTAGTGTAGGTACCCTTATACCTCTGTCACTTGTATCTATTGTCTCTCAGACTGCTGCACCTTAGTGTAGGTACCTTATACCTCTGTCACTTGTATCTATTGTCTCTCAGACTGGTGTACCTTAGTGTAGGTACCTTATACCTCTGTCACTTGTATCTATTGTCTCTTAGATTGCTGCACCTTAGAATAGGTCCCCTTATACCTCTGTCACTTGTATCTATTGTCTCTCAGACTGCTGCACCTTAGTGTAGGTACCCTTATACCTCTGTCACTTGTATCTATTGTCTCTCAGACTGCTGCACCTTAGAATAGGTCCCCTTATACCTCTGTCACTTGTATCTATTGTCTCTCAGACTGGTGTACCTTAGAATAGGTCCCCTTATACCTCTGTCACTTGTATCTATTGTCTCTCAGACTGCTGCACCTTAGTGTAGGCACCCTTATACCTCTGTCACTTGTATCTATTGTCTCTTAGATTGCTGCACCTTAGAATAGGTCCCCTTATACCTCTGTCACTTGTATCTATTGTCTCTTAGACTGCTGCACCTTAGTGTAGGTACCTTATACCTCTGTCACTTGTATCTATTGTCTCTCAGACTGGTGTACCTTAGAATAGGTCCCCTTATACCTCTGTCACTTGTATCTATTGTCTCTTAGACTGCTGCACCTTAGTGTAGGTACCCTTATACCTCTGTCACTTGTATCTATTGTCTCTTAGACTGCTGCACCTTAGTGTAGGTACCTTATACCTCTGTCACTTGTATCTATTGTCTCTCAGACTGGTGTACCTTAGAATAGGTCCCCTTATACCTCTGTCACTTGTATCTATTGACTCTCAGACTGCTGCACCTTAGTGTGGGTACCTTATACCTCTGTCACTTGTATCTATTGTCTCTTAGACTGCTGCACCTTAGTGTAGGTACCTTATACCTCTGTCACTTGTATCTATTGTCTCTCAGACTGGTGTACCTTAGAATAGGTCCCCTTATACCTCTGTCACTTGTATCTATTGTCTCTCAGACTGCTGCACCTTAGTGTAGGTACCTTATACCTCTGTCACTTGTATCTATTGACTCTCAGACTGCTGTACCTTAGAATAGGTCCCCTTATACCTCTGTCACTTGTATCTATTGTTTCTCAGACTGCTGCACCTTAGTGTAGGTCCCCTTATACCTCTGTCACTTGTATCTATTGTCTCTCAGACTGGTGTACCTTAGAATAGGTCCCCTTATACCTCTGTCACTTGTATCTATTGTCTCTCAGACTGCTGCACCTTAGAATAGGTCCCCTTATACCTCTGTCACTTGTATCTATTGTCTCTCAGACTGGTGTACCTTAGAATAGGTACCCTTATACCTCTGTCACTTGTATCTATTGACTCTCAGACTGCTGCACCTTATTGTAGGTACCTTATACCTCTGTCACTTGTGTCTATTGTCTCTCAGACTGGTGTACCTTAGAATAGGTCCCCTTATACCTCTGTCACTTGTATCTATTGTCTCTTAGACTGCTGCACCTTAGAATAGGTCCCCTTATACCTCTGTCACTTGTATCTATTGTCTCTTAGATTGCTGCACCTTAGAATAGGTCCCCTTATACCTCTGTCACTTGTATCTATTATCTCTCAGACTGCTGCACCTTAGTGTAGGTACCTTATACCTCTGTCACTTGTATCTATTGTCTCTCAGACTGGTGTACCTTAGAATAGGTCCCCTTATACCTCTGTCACTTGTATCTATTGTCTCTTAGACTGCTGCACCTTAGAATAGGTCCCCTTATACCTCTGTCACTTGTATCTATTGTCTCTTAGATTGCTGCACCTTAGAATAGGTCCCCTTATACCTCTGTCACTTGTATCTATTGTCTCTCAGACTGCTGCACCTTAGAATAGGTCCCCTTATACCTCTGTCACTTGTATCTATTGTCTCTTAGATTGCTGCACCTTAGAATAGGTCCCCTTATACCTCTGTCACTTGTATCTATTGTCTCTCAGACTGGTGTACCTTAGAATAGGTCCCCTTATACCTCTGTCACTTGTATCTATTGACTCTCAGACTGGTGTACCTTAGAATAGGTCCCCTTATACCTCTGTCACTTGTATCTATTGTCTCTTAGATTGCTGCACCTTAGTGTAGGCACCCTTATACCTCTGTCACTTGTATCTATTGTCTCTCAGACTGCTGCACCTTAGTATAGGTACCTTATACCTCTGTCACTTGTATCTATTGTCTCTCAGACTGGTGTACCTTAGAATAGGTCCCCTTATACCACTGTCACTTGTATCTATTGTCTCTCAGACTGCTGCACCTTAGTGTAGGTACCCTTATACCTCTGTCACTTGTATCTATTGTCTCTCAGACTGCTGCACCTTAGAATAGGTCCCCTTATACCTCTGTCACTTGTATCTATTGTCTCTCAGACTGCTGCACCTTAGTGTAGGTACCCTTATACCTCTGTCACTTGTATCTATTGTCTCTCAGACTGCTGCATCTTAGTGTAGGCACCCTTATACCTCTGTCACTTGTATCTATTGTCTCTCAGACTGCTGCACCTTAGAATAGGTCCCCTTATACCTCTGTCACTTGTATCTATTGTCTCTCAGACTGCTGCACCTTAGTGTAGGTACCTTATACCTCTGTCACTTGTATCTATTGTCTCTCAGACTGGTGTACCTTAGAATAGGTCCCCTTATACCTCTGTCACTTGTATCTATTGTCTCTCAGACTGCTGCACCTTAGTGTAGGTACCTTATACCTCTGTCACTTGTATCTATTGACTCTCAGACTGCTGCACCTTAGAATAGGTCCCCTTATACCTCTGTCACTTGTATCTATTGTCTCTCAGACTGCTGCACCTTAGTGTAGGTACCCTTATACCTCTGTCACTTGTATCTATTGTCTCTCAGACTGCTGCACCTTAGTGTAGGTACCTTATACCTCTGTCACTTGTATCTATTGACTCTCAGACTGGTGTACCTTAGAATAGGTCCCCTTATACCTCTGTCACTTGTATCTATTGTCTCTCAGACTGGTGTACCTTAGAATAGGTCCCCTTATACCTCTGTCACTTGTATCTATTGTCTCTTAGATTGCTGCACCTTAGTGTAGGTACCTTATACCTCTGTCACTTGTATCTATTGTCTCTCAGACTGGTGTACCTTAGAATAGGTCCCCTTATACCTCTGTCACTTGTATTTATTGTCTCTCAGACTGCTGCACCTTAGTGTAGGTACCTTATACCTCTGTCACTTGTATCTATTGTCTCTCAGACTGCTGCACCTTAGTGTAGGTACCCTTATACCTCTGTCACTTGTATCTATTGACTCTCAGACTGCTGCACCTTAGAATAGGTCCCCTTATACCTCTGTCACTTGTATCTATTGTCTCTCAGACTGCTGCACCTTAGTGTAGGTACCCTTATACCTCTGTCACTTGTATCTATTGTCTCTCAGACTGCTGCACCTTAGAATAGGTCCCCTTATACCTCTGTCACTTGTATCTATTGTCTCTCAGACTGGTGTACCTTAGAATAGGTCCCCTTATACCTCTGTCACTTGTATCTATTGTCTCTTAGATTGCTGCACCTTAGTGTAGGTACCTTATACCTCTGTCACTTGTATCTATTGTCTCTCAGACTGCTGCACCTTAGAATAGGTCCCCTTATACCTCTGTCACTTGTATCTATTGTCTCTCAGACTGCTGCACCTTAGAATAGGTCCCCTTATACCTCTGTCACTTGTATCTATTGTCTCTCAGACTGGTGTACCTTAGAATAGGTCCCGTTATACCTCTGTCACTTGTATCTATTGTCTCTCAGACTGCTGCACCTTAGTGTAGGTACCCTTATGCCTCTGTCACTTGTATCTATTGACTCTCAGACTGCTGCACCTTAGAATAGGTCCCCTTATACCTCTGTCACTTGTATCTATTGTCTCTCAGACTGCTGCACCTTAGTGTAGGTACCCTTATACCTCTGTCACTTGTATCTATTGTCTCTCAGACTGCTGCACCTTAGTGTAGGTACCTTATACCTCTGTCACTTGTATCTATTGTCTCTCAGACTGGTGTACCTTAGTGTAGGTACCTTATACCTCTGTCACTTGTATCTATTGTCTCTTAGATTGCTGCACCTTAGAATAGGTCCCCTTATACCTCTGTCACTTGTATCTATTGTCTCTCAGACTGCTGCACCTTAGTGTAGGTACCCTTATACCTCTGTCACTTGTATCTATTGTCTCTCAGACTGCTGCACCTTAGAATAGGTCCCCTTATACCTCTGTCACTTGTATCTATTGTCTCTCAGACTGGTGTACCTTAGAATAGGTCCCCTTATACCTCTGTCACTTGTATCTATTGTCTCTCAGACTGCTGCACCTTAGTGTAGGCACCCTTATACCTCTGTCACTTGTATCTATTGTCTCTTAGATTGCTGCACCTTAGAATAGGTCCCCTTATACCTCTGTCACTTGTATCTATTGTCTCTCAGACTGCTGCACCTTAGTGTAGGTACCTTATACCTCTGTCACTTGTATCTATTGTCTCTCAGACTGGTGTACCTTAGAATAGGTCCCCTTATACCTCTGTCACTTGTATCTATTGTCTCTTAGACTGCTGCACCTTAGTGTAGGTACCCTTATACCTCTGTCACTTGTATCTATTGTCTCTTAGACTGCTGCACCTTAGTGTAGGTACCTTATACCTCTGTCACTTGTATCTATTGTCTCTCAGACTGGTGTACCTTAGAATAGGTCCCCTTATACCTCTGTCACTTGTATCTATTGACTCTCAGACTGCTGCACCTTAGTGTGGGTACCTTATACCTCTGTCACTTGTATCTATTGTCTCTTAGACTGCTGCACCTTAGTGTAGGTACCTTATACCTCTGTCACTTGTATCTATTGTCTCTCAGACTGGTGTACCTTAGAATAGGTCCCCTTATACCTCTGTCACTTGTATCTATTGTCTCTCAGACTGCTGCACCTTAGTGTAGGTACCTTATACCTCTGTCACTTGTATCTATTGACTCTCAGACTGCTGTACCTTAGAATAGGTCCCCTTATACCTCTGTCACTTGTATCTATTGTTTCTCAGACTGCTGCACCTTAGTGTAGGTCCCCTTATACCTCTGTCACTTGTATCTATTGTCTCTCAGACTGGTGTACCTTAGAATAGGTCCCCTTATACCTCTGTCACTTGTATCTATTGTCTCTCAGACTGCTGCACCTTAGAATAGGTCCCCTTATACCTCTGTCACTTGTATCTATTGTCTCTCAGACTGGTGTACCTTAGAATAGGTACCCTTATACCTCTGTCACTTGTATCTATTGACTCTCAGACTGCTGCACCTTATTGTAGGTACCTTATACCTCTGTCACTTGTGTCTATTGTCTCTCAGACTGGTGTACCTTAGAATAGGTCCCCTTATACCTCTGTCACTTGTATCTATTGTCTCTTAGACTGCTGCACCTTAGAATAGGTCCCCTTATACCTCTGTCACTTGTATCTATTGTCTCTTAGATTGCTGCACCTTAGAATAGGTCCCCTTATACCTCTGTCACTTGTATCTATTATCTCTCAGACTGCTGCACCTTAGTGTAGGTACCTTATACCTCTGTCACTTGTATCTATTGTCTCTCAGACTGGTGTACCTTAGAATAGGTCCCCTTATACCTCTGTCACTTGTATCTATTGTCTCTTAGACTGCTGCACCTTAGAATAGGTCCCCTTATACCTCTGTCACTTGTATCTATTGTCTCTTAGATTGCTGCACCTCAGAATAGGTCCCCTTATACCTCTGTCACTTGTATCTATTGTCTCTCAGACTGCTGCACCTTAGAATAGGTCCCCTTATACCTCTGTCACTTGTATCTATTGTCTCTTAGATTGCTGCACCTTAGAATAGGTCCCCTTATACCTCTGTCACTTGTATCTATTGTCTCTCAGACTGGTGTACCTTAGAATAGGTCCCCTTATACCTCTGTCACTTGTATCTATTGACTCTCAGACTGGTGTACCTTAGAATAGGTCCCCTTATACCTCTGTCACTTGTATCTATTGTCTCTTAGATTGCTGCACCTTAGTGTAGGCACCCTTATACCTCTGTCACTTGTATCTATTGTCTCTCAGACTGCTGCACCTTAGTGTAGGTACCTTATACCTCTGTCACTTGTATCTATTGTCTCTCAGACTGGTGTACCTTAGAATAGGTCCCCTTATACCACTGTCACTTGTATCTATTGTCTCTCAGACTGCTGCACCTTAGTGTAGGTACCCTTATACCTCTGTCACTTGTATCTATTGTCTCTCAGACTGCTGCACCTTAGAATAGGTCCCCTTATACCTCTGTCACTTGTATCTATTGTCTCTCAGACTGCTGCACCTTAGTGTAGGTACCCTTATACCTCTGTCACTTGTATCTATTGTCTCTCAGACTGCTGCATCTTAGTGTAGGCACCCTTATACCTCTGTCACTTGTATCTATTGTCTCTCAGACTGCTGCACCTTAGAATAGGTCCCCTTATACCTCTGTCACTTGTATCTATTGTCTCTCAGACTGCTGCACCTTAGTGTAGGTACCTTATACCTCTGTCACTTGTATCTATTGTCTCTCAGACTGGTGTACCTTAGAATAGGTCCCCTTATACCTCTGTCACTTGTATCTATTGTCTCTCAGACTGCTGCACCTTAGTGTAGGTACCCTTATACCTCTGTCACTTGTATCTATTGACTCTCAGACTGCTGCACCTTAGAATAGGTCCCCTTATACCTCTGTCACTTGTATCTATTGTCTCTCAGACTGCTGCACCTTAGTGTAGGTACCCTTATACCTCTGTCACTTGTATCTATTGTCTCTCAGACTGCTGCACCTTAGTGTAGGTACCTTATACCTCTGTCACTTGTATCTATTGACTCTCAGACTGGTGTACCTTAGAATAGGTCCCCTTATACCTCTGTCACTTGTATCTATTGTCTCTCAGACTGGTGTACCTTAGAATAGGTCCCCTTATACCTCTGTCACTTGTATCTATTGTCTCTTAGATTGCTGCACCTTAGTGTAGGTACCTTATACCTCTGTCACTTGTATCTATTGTCTCTCAGACTGGTGTACCTTAGAATAGGTCCCCTTATACCTCTGTCACTTGTATTTATTGTCTCTCAGACTGCTGCACCTTAGTGTAGGTACCTTATACCTCTGTCACTTGTATCTATTGTCTCTCAGACTGCTGCACCTTAGTGTAGGTACCCTTATACCTCTGTCACTTGTATCTATTGACTCTCAGACTGCTGCACCTTAGAATAGGTCCCCTTATACCTCTGTCACTTGTATCTATTGTCTCTCAGACTGCTGCACCTTAGTGTAGGTACCCTTATACCTCTGTCACTTGTATCTATTGTCTCTCAGACTGCTGCACCTTAGAATAGGTCCCCTTATACCTCTGTCACTTGTATCTATTGTCTCTCAGACTGGTGTACCTTAGAATAGGTCCCCTTATACCTCTGTCACTTGTATCTATTGTCTCTTAGATTGCTGCACCTTAGTGTAGGTACCTTATACCTCTGTCACTTGTATCTATTGTCTCTCAGACTGCTGCACCTTAGAATAGGTCCCCTTATACCTCTGTCACTTGTATCTATTGTCTCTCAGACTGCTGCACCTTAGAATAGGTCCCCTTATACCTCTGTCACTTGTATCTATTGTCTCTCAGACTGGTGTACCTTAGAATAGGTCCCGTTATACCTCTGTCACTTGTATCTATTGTCTCTCAGACTGCTGCACCTTAGTGTAGGTACCCTTATGCCTCTGTCACTTGTATCTATTGACTCTCAGACTGCTGCACCTTAGAATAGGTCCCCTTATACCTCTGTCACTTGTATCTATTGTCTCTCAGACTGCTGCACCTTAGAATAGGTCCCCTTATACCTCTGTCACTTGTATCTATTGTCTCTTAGATTGCTGCACCTTAGAATAGGTCCCCTTATACCTCTGTCACTTGTATCTATTGTCTCTCAGACTGGTGTACCTTAGAATAGGTCCCCTTATACCTCTGTCACTTGTATCTATTGTCTCTCAGACTGGTGTACCTTAGAATAGGTCCCCTTATACCTCTGTCACTTGTATCTATTGTCTCTCAGACTGGTGTACCTTAGAATAGGTCCCCTTATACCTCTGTCACTTGTATCTATTGTCTCTCAGACTGCTGCACCTTAGAATAGGTCCCCTTATACCTCTGTCACTTGTATCTATTGACTCTCAGACTGCTGCACCTTAGTGTAGGTACCCTTATACCTCTGTCACTTGTATCTATTGTCTCTCAGACTGCTGCACCTTAGAATAGGTCCCCTTATACCTCTGTCACTTGTATCTATTGTCTCTCAGACTGCTGCACCTTAGTGTAGGTACCTTATACCTCTGTCACTTGTATCTATTGTCTCTCAGACTGCTGCACCTTAGAATAGGTCCCCTTATACCTCTGTCACTTGTATCTATTGTCTCTCAGGCTGCTGCACCTTAGAATAGGTCCCCTTATACCTCTGTCACTTGTATCTATTGTATCTCAGACTGCTGCACCTTAGAATAGGTCCCCTTATACCTCTGTCACTTGTATCTATTGTATCTCAGACTGCTGCACCTTAGAATAGGTACCCTTATACCTCTGTCACTTGTATCTATTGTCTCTCAGACTGCTGCACCTTAGAATAGGTCCCCTTATACCTCTGTCACTTGTATCTATTGTCTCTCAGACTGCTGCACCTTAGTGTAGGTACCCTTATACCTCTGTCACTTGTATCTATTGACTCTCAGACTGCTGCACCTTAGAATAGGTCCCCTTATACCTCTGTCACTTGTATCTATTGTCTCTTAGATTGCTGCACCTTAGAATAGGTCCCCTTATACCTCTGTCACTTGTATCTATTGTCTCTCAGACTGGTGTACCTTAGAATAGGTCCCCTTATACCTCTGTCACTTGTATCTATTGTCTCTCAGACTGCTGCACCTTAGAATAGGTCCCCTTATACCTCTGTCACTTGTATCTATTGTCTCTCAGACTGCTGCACCTTAGTGTAGGTACCTTATACCTCTGTCACTTGTATCTATTGTCTCTCAGACTGCTGCACCTTAGAATAGGTCCCCTTATACCACTGTCACTTGTATCTATTGTCTCTCAGACTGCTGCACTTTAGAATAGGTCCCCTTATACCTCTGTCACTTGTATCTATTGTCTCTTAGATTGCTGCACCTTAGAATAGGTCCCCTTATACCTCTGTCACTTGTATCTATTGTCTCTCAGACTGCTGCACCTTAGAATAGGTCCCCTTATACCTCTGTCACTTGTATCTATTGTCTCTTAGATTGCTGCACCTTAGAATAGGTCCCCTTATACCTCTGTCACTTGTATCTATTGTCTCTCAGACTGCTGCACCTTAGTGTAGGTACCTTATACCTCTGTCACTTGTATCTATTGTCTCTCAGACTGGTGTACCTTAGAATAGGTCCCCTTATACCTCTGTCACTTGTATCTATTGTCTCTCAGACTGCTGCACCTTAGTGTAGGTCCCCTTATACCTCTGTCACTTGTATCTATTGTCTCTTAGATTGCTGCACCTTAGAATAGGTCCCCTTATACCTCTGTCACTTGTATCTATTGTCTCTCAGACTGGTGTACCTTAGAATAGGTCCCCTTATACCTCTGTCACTTGTATCTATTGTCTCTCAGACTGCTGCACCTTAGTGTAGGTACCCTTATACCTCTGTCACTTGTATCTATTGTCTCTCAGACTGCTGCACCTTAGAATAGGTCCCCTTATACCTCTGTCACTTGTATCTATTGTCTCTCAGACTGCTGCACCTTAGAATAGGTCCCCTTATACCTCTGTCACTTGTATCTATTGTCTCTCAGACTGGTGTACCTTAGAATAGGTCCCCTTATACCTCTGTCACTTGTATCTATTGTCTCTCAGACTGCTGCACCTTAGTGTAGGTACCTTATACCTCTGTCACTTGTATCTATTGTCTCTCAGACTGCTGCACCTTAGTGTAGGTACCCTTATACCTCTGTCACTTGTATCTATTGTCTCTCAGACTGCTGCACCTTAGAATAGGTCCCCTTATACCTCTGTCACTTGTATCTATTGTCTCTCAGACTGGTGTACCTTAGAATAGGTCCCCTTATACCTCTGTCACTTGTATCTATTGTCTCTCAGACTGCTGCACCTTAGTGTAGGTACCTTATACCTCTGTCACTTGTATCTATTGTCTCTCAGACTGGTGTACCTTAGAATAGGTCCCCTTATACCTCTGTCACTTGTATCTATTGTCTCTCAGACTGCTGCACCTTAGTGTAGGTACCTTATACCTCTGTCACTTGTATCTATTGTCTCTCAGACTGGTGTTCCTTAGAATAGGTCCCCTTATACCTCTGTCACTTGTATCTATTGACTCTCAGACTGCTGCACCTTAGAATAGGTCCCCTTATACCTCTGTCACTTGTATCTATTGCCTCTCAGACTGGTGTACCTTAGAATAGGTCCCCTTATACCTCTGTCACTTGTATCTATTGTCTCTCAGACTGCTGCACCTTAGAATAGGTCCCCTTATACCTCTGTCACTTGTATCTATTGTCTCTTAGATTGCTGCACCTTAGAATAGGTCCCCTTATACCTCTGTCACTTGTATCTATTGTCTCTCAGACTGCTGCACCTTAGTGTAGGTACCTTATACCTCTGTCACTTGTATCTATTGTCTCTCAGACTGGTGTACCTTAGTGTAGGTACCTTATACCTCTGTCACTTGTATCTATTGTCTCTCAGACTGCTGCACCTTAGTGTAGGTACCTTATACCTCTGTCACTTGTATCTATTGTCTCTCAGACTGCTGCACCTTAGTGTAGGTACCTTATACCTCTGTCACTTGTATCTATTGACTCTCAGACTGCTGCACCTTAGAATAGGTCCCCTTATACCTCTGTCACTTGTATCTATTGTCTCTTAGATTGCTGCACCTTAGAATAGGTACCCTTATACCTCTGTCACTTGTATCTATTGTCTCTCAGACTGCTGCACCTTAGAATAGGTCCCCTTATACCTCTGTCACTTGTATCTATTGTCTCTCAGACTGGTGTACCTTAGAATAGGTCCCCTTATACCTCTGTCACTTGTATCTATTGTCTCTCAGACTGCTGCACCTTAGAATAGGTCCCCTTATACCTCTGTCACTTGTATCTATTGACTCTCAGACTGGTGTACCATAGAATAGGTCCCCTTATACCTCTGTCACTTGTATCTATTGTCTCTCAGACTGCTGCACCTTAGTGTAGGCACACTTATACCTCTGTCACTTGTATCTATTGTCTCTCAGACTGGTGTACCTTAGAATAGGTCCCCTTATACCTCTGTCACTTGTATCTATTGTCTCTCAGACTGGTGTACCTTAGTGCAGGTACCTTATACCTCTGTCACTTGTATCTATTGTCTCTCAGACTGCTGCACCTTAGTGTAGGTACCTTATACCTCTGTCACTTGTATCTATTGTCTCTCAGACTGCTGCACCTTAGAATAGGTCCCCTTATACCTCTGTCACTTGTATCTATTGTCTCTCAGACTGCTGCACCTTAGAATAGGTCCCCTTATACCTCTGTCACTTGTATCTATTGTCTCTCAGACTGCTGCACCTTAGTGTAGGTACCTTATACCTCTGTCACTTGTATCTATTGACTCTCAGACTGCTGCACCTTAGAATAGGTCCCCTTATACCTCTGTCACTTGTATCTATTGTCTCTTAGATTGCTGCACCTTAGAATAGGTCCCCTTATACCTCTGTCACTTGTATCTATTGTCTCTCAGACTGCTGCACCTTAGAATAGGTCCCCTTATACCTCTGTCACTTGTATCTATTGTCTCTCAGACTGCTGTACCTTAGAATAGGTCCCCTTATACCTCTGTCACTTGTATCTATTGTCTCTCAGACTGGTGTACCTTAGAATAGGTCCCCTTATACCTCTGTCACTTGTATCTACTGACTCTCAGACTGGTGTACCTTAGAATAGGTCCCCTTATACCTCTGTCACTTGTATCTATTGACTCTCAGACTGCTGCACCTTAGTGTAGGTACCCTTATACCTCTGTCACTTGTATCTATTGTCTCTCAGACAGTTGCACCTTAGAATAGGTCCCCTTATACCTCTGTCACTTGTATCTATTGTCTCTCAGACTGCTGCACCTTAGTGTAGGTACCTTATACCTCTGTCACTTGTATCTATTGTCTCTCAGACTGGTGTACCTTAGAATAGGTCCCCTTATACCTCTGTCACTTGTATCTATTGTCTCTCAGACTGGTGTACCTTAGAATAGGTCCCCTTATACCTCTGTCACTTGTATCTATTGACTCTCAGACTGCTGCACCTTAGTGTAGGTACCCTTATACCTCTGTCACTTGTATCTATTGTCTCTCAGACAGTTGCACCTTAGAATAGGTCCCCTTATACCTCTGTCACTTGTATCTATTGTCTCTCAGACTGCTGCACCTTAGTGTAGGTACCTTATACCTCTGTCACTTGTATCTATTGTCTCTCAGACTGGTGTACCTTAGAATAGGTCCCCTTATACCTCTGTCACTTGTATCTATTGTCTCTCAGACTGGTGTACCTTAGAATAGGTCCCCTTATACCTCTGTCACTTGTATCTATTGTCTCTCAGACTGGTGTACCTTAGAATAGGTCCCCTTATACCTCTGTCACTTGTATCTATTGTCTCTCAGACTGCTGCACCTTAGAATAGGTCCCCTTATACCTCTGTCACTTGTATCTATTGTCTCTCAGACTGCTGCACCTTAGTGTAGGTCCCTTATACCTCTGTCACTTGTATCTATTGTCTCTCAGACTGGTGTACCTTAGAATAGGTCCCCTTATACCTCTGTCACTTGTATCTATTGACTCTCAGACTGGTGTACCTTAGAATAGGTCCCCTTATACCTCTGTCACTTGTATCTATTGTCTCTCAGACTGCTGCACCTTAGAATAGGTCCCCTTATACCTCTGTCACTTGTATCTATTGACTCTCAGACTGGTGTACCTTAGAATAGGTCCCCTTATACCTCTGTCACTTGTATCTATTGTCTCTCAGACTGCTGCACCTTAGAATAGGTCCCCTTATACCTCTGTCACTTGTATCTATTGTCTCTCAGACTGCTGCACCTTAGAATAGGTCCCCTTATACCTCTGTCACTTGTATCTATTGTCTCTTAGATTGCTGCACCTTAGAATAGGTCCCCTTATACCTCTGTCACTTGTATCTATTGACTCTCAGACTGCTCCACCTTAGTATAGGAGGCATTTTTAAGATACTGTGATCTCAGTATTAATATGATTAACACATAGGTGACAATTTTGTGATCACGCATTATAATATTGATCATTAGTGGATCACATCTGTCTGGCACCCTCTTGGCATGTAATCAGTAATATATCAAGCAATTGTCTGGTCACCAAACTCATTAAAATTCACCCCACCACCACCACCATGTCAATTAACAGTTTGATAAAAAACAACTGCTTTACAATTGTTTAGCAGTCATCATATAATATTCTCCTGTGGTATCTTTTTCAAAAGTAACAAAAAAAAAATAGAGCTTGTGACCATACATTAATATGAATAATTTCTTTGAGCCATCAGAAATGTGAACGTTCTACCTATAGTGTGTGACACCATGCTTTTACTCCAGATTCTCATGTGTTCTCTTGAGTTTTAAAAGTAGATTAAACTAAGAAACGTTCTTCCTTTACCAAATGTGATCACAGACAAGATGTGATTTACTTACAAGTAATACTTTTAATAGTCCTTAGGTTTTGTGTACATCTGAGTGAAATCTGTAGAAGTCTGCCTGTATATGAAAGGTAATTTAACAGTCTGAGAATTAACTAATTGCTTACAACTGTTTATTAACTAAGTATTTATCTAATCATTATTTTTCACCAGACAGACATTTATACCTGCTGGATTCAGAATGGTTCTGAATATACCTAATACACCCCAGCACACACACCGATAAAAGATGTGATAAAATCACACATCAAGTATGAATTAACTTTGCTTAGCTACACTTTTGGTATATCACTATAAAACATCTACAATCCTGGTGTATCACCATCAGAGCTACTAAAAATAAGGTGAATGTTTATACACTTCATTCATTATACATATGCTTTGAAACCACTTCTGAATGCCCTAGTCCACTTAAAACCACCACACAAGACAAAAATCTACTCTTAAAAGAGAAAAATAAACTGAAACAAAGGCAACATTTCTTACACTTTGTAATGTAAAGAAAAAAGTAACTTTATACATCGTAAATATAAAATCCACATGTACAGGCACCAAACCTAAATCAAAACAGTAGAAATTAAATTTGCTGTTATTAGAATTAAAAATTTAAATAAAAGAATATATTTGAAATAATATAAAACACTAACTACAACTAGCCATTCAGAAAGTCATTACCAGCAAAATGGAACCGATTGTAACTCTTTAGCTGTCTAAACTAACTAAAAATATAAACTATAAAACTAACAAATCATAAAATAACACTCTCTGTACTGATTAACAACATTATTAAAATGAACTGATAATACAAAAATAAAAAAGGGATTAAAAATTACCTCAGAGCTACAAGAGAAAACCACTCATGAAAAGCTATTCATAAAATCCTACTCAAGCTAAGTAAAGGCAGTGAGAGCAGGGGGACAGAGGCACTGAAATGTTAATGAGCTACGTCTTGTAACCAAGGATATAGGGTTTGATTTGGTAACCATTTCAAATGTCCTAACCCACTGGAGTGAGTCCCAAAACATGGACACTGAATGGCTGAAAAAAATGGACTTACATACACCAAGTACAAGATACTCCACTCAGACAGTGTTGACAAGTTTTCTGAGCTAGGCGTAAATCCTTACATAACTCACTGGCTTGCTGGCTGGCTCGCATACAGAACCCCAAAAAGTCGGGATCAGTGAGGCCACCTCCACCAAGAGAACAGTCACCAGCAGAGTACTCCAGGGCTCCGTGCTGGGCTTGCTCCTCTTTAGCATCCACATCTTGGAAGTCAAGGCTAACGTTCAAGGTCTCTGGCTCACCAAGTTCACAGATGACTGCAAATTAGCAGCTTTTATAGATTTCCCCCAAGGCATTAACATCTTTCATGTGGGTTTCATACAGACAACTGTCTGGTGCCAAAGCCATGGCTTAAAACTTAGTGCAAAAATGCATTATAATGCCCTTAAGAGTTGACCCAGTAGTAAGGGATTTGGGAATATATGTAGACAGCAATTTGGCCTTTGACCAACACATAGCTAAAATAATAAGAAAATCATTATATGTCATCAAACTTATAGGTAAAGGTATAACATCCAGGTCCAAGGAAGTTATAGTACCACTGAACTCAGCCCTTATCAGACCTGTCATTAAATACAGTGTCCCCTTTGTCATGTATTTAACCTGACACTTGCAACAGTTGGAACACCCACAATGGTCTATCACAAGGAGAATTCAGGGCATGAATATCCTGCCCTACACTGCTTGCCTAAAGGATCTGTCTCTGTATTCAGTGTCCTACAGGCTGCTGATGCCTGGCTTACAGGGCTTTCACAAATCCAGCCCTGATGGATCTGTTGCACACGCTCAAATCAAACAGCACAAGAAACACTAGATCCAGGGATCTAAACTTCTCTTGTAACATAAACAAAATGTGCTGGAGAGACAGATACGTGTCCCAGAGCATACCCATACTATGGAATAAGTTGCCCAAACATGTAAAACAGAGTTCATCCCTGACCCTATTCAAACAAAACCTTGACATCCTGAATCAGGATACTTTTGTCCAGTAGGTTTACCTGATTAACAAATCTATAACAAATATAGAAAAAGGCAATTAACATAGCCTAGTAATGGCCTCAAGCTCCCTTATGAACAGAGGTCATCAATAAGAAAAGTATTATCCTAACACCCTCCCCTACAGATACATAGTTACCTCCCTACTAACATGGCCCCCGTATAGACACGCATGATATTTCAGACCCAGGGTGGAAAAGCTATGCTTGTAAGGGTCTTAGTTGTTGTTGTTAGCTTTGTAACAACCTATGAAAATTTCCTGGAATGTTTCCTTTTCTCAGAGGTGTGGCAATATCAGAATTGATGTACATAAGTTTGGAAGATGTGAGGGGCTTGCCTTCCTGCAAAAAAAAGTTCAAAGGAAAATAGTGATGCTTGAGATTCCCTCTTCTCTGGAATTTTCAATCTTTTGTTTACTTTTTTCCCCTTCTGTATTACGAGTACCAACATTTCGGTAGGGAACCATTTGATTCCTTTCACCTCCACTTGGCTACAGTGCAACTCTGAGAAAGTCACTTGACCAGACAGTGCTCCTTGGTCACCCCTGAGTCTGGATACTTTTGTCCAGTAGGTTTACCTGGTTAACAAATCTATAACAAATATAGAAAAGGCAATTAACATAGCCTATGAAAGTCAATAGGAAGTTACTATATCATAAAAACAGAGACTAGTAAATAAATGTAATACATGGGGTCTGATTTGCATAATACATAAAATATCTTGTACTGTATGATTAAGAAGCTCGGTCCATGACTCATAGCTTTGCCACTCAAGTGACTTATTCAGAGTAACACTGTAGTCAAGTGGAGGTGTTACAAGCCAAAGGCTCCCTATTGAAATGTCGGCACTCATAAAACAGAAGGAAAAAAGATAGAAATGTACAGTAAAAACAAATATAGCAGAACCACTGGGCTGTAAGTTTACATTCTACTACATAAATTCACACAGTCAGTAGTGCTTGTGTGACTGTGAAACTTTCTTTTATTAGAGACATTGTTTTGTTCTTTTTTTCCCAATGATTCCAGTTTTGTCTATTTATTTGATGACTGGGTATTTCAAGGAGATGGTTCCAATGGTCATATCCCTCTTAAGATAACTAGTTACCACCTTAAGACAAAATATCATCATGGCAGAACTTGTGTATCCTTGCTCTACCTTGGCAATAAGGTTATTATCTGTGACCTTTGACCAGGATCTGTTTTCCTTTGACATTATCTGATTGTCTGATATTTAGTGTCAGGTTATTTCAGAATAATCTACATTTTGTTTGGAACTTTTTCCTGAAAGGGAGAACCTTGCATTTACCACAAAGACCTGACATGAAGAAATTTTTAGTCCTCATTTGGTAACATTGTCCTTTTAGGTCCCCAAGGAATTCAGAGAACTAGGTGGGCAATACTAGACATGGATTTACCAGTTGTGTTTGACTGCAGTTTGACCTAGGTGCAGTTCAGAAGTGCTGACACCTTTTAGTAAGTTGTTAGAACAAGAGTGAATTGCACATGTCTGTTTATTTACTGTCTATCCATTTCCTTAAGTATATTTCTGTAACAATGCACTGACTTTCTTATGACTACATTGCTGTGTCACCCAAGAAGACTAACCTTAGTTCTTTTAAATACCTAGACTGAAGATAAATCAAAGGTTCATAGGTAGGTACTAGGCTATTAGCCCTAAGGCCTATATAAGCCTAGCCAAAAAGGTACCCTGGCTTTCACCACCCAGGAAAATTATTTTCCTGTGCCCCTGTCGAGCAGAGCCACAGAAGTGATCCCAGGGTGAATTTCCTATCTCCCATCCAATCATTGCAAGATTTTTCTTGAAGAGTGCTAATGAGGAGCTTTGTTTGATATAGCTAGGTAGTTTGTTCCAGAGTATGGGAAGTCTCTGGGACAGAAATATATCCCTCCAGCATGTTCTGTTTATTGTAGTGACAAGGTTTATGTCCCTAGAGCATGTAGCTCAGAGGGATTAGGATTTCTTTAAGTGGAGCATGTCCAGCAGCTCTGGGTTTGACATAGCTTTGTACGTTAGACAGATATCGCCTCTGAGTAGGTGATATGTGACGGAGTAAAGCTGGCATTTTTTGAGACGGTCTGCGTAGGGCATCCGTTTGTGTCTGGTAATACTCTTTGTGAGGTATTTCTGTGGCCTTTCTAGTTGTTGCAGATGTCTTGTGAGGTACATACCAAAAGGGGCATTGTACTCTATAATGGGTCTAATGAGTGATGAGTAGAGGGGAACAATGACCTCTTTTTTCCTAGATGAGAAATCTTTTGGGATGAGGTGTGCCATGTAGAAGGATTTCCTGACTACTGTGGTGATGTGGTTATCAAAGGAGAGACTACTGTCCACCTGTGTCCCAAGGTCTCTTATCACACTTTCGTGTGTTAAGTAGACTGCCGCCTATGTGGTAGTTCATGTGTACAGAGTTTTTCCCAAAGGGAATGGCAATGCACTTTTTGGCATTGGGCTTGAGGCCATGGCTTTGACGCCATGCATCTGTCTTGGTGAAGCCCTTTTGTAAGATGTCCATATCATTAGGAGTTTTGATTATGGATCCTAGTTTGCAGTCATCTGCGAACTTCATTAGCCAAAGACCTTCTGAGTTAGCCTGTACTTCTGAGAAGTAGGTACCAAACAGGAGAGGACCAAGGACTGAATCCTGCGGTACTCCACTTGTCAGTGGTCTGAAGTCAGATTTGGAGTCTGCTACTTTCACAGTGAGGGTTCTGTCAGTGAGACAGCTGGCAACCCATTTTGTGACATAGGGATTTATACCTAATTTAGTGAGTTTATCTATAATTCCAGAATAGGAGATGGTGTCAAAAGCCTTGGCAAGATCTAGATAGGCTGTGTGAACCACCTTACCCTAATCTACAGCTTTGGTGACTGCTTAAAAGAAGTCTGTCAGGTTTAGGAGACATAATCTGCCTTTTACAAACCCGAACTGGGTGGGGTCTAGAGTTTGGAGATTACCAATGTCATTGTTTATAAGTTCCATGATGATATGTTCCATAGCCTTGCAGACCAGGCTCGTCAGGCTAATGGGATGGTAGTTACCGGTGTCCGTGGTTGCTCCCCCTTTGTAGAGTGGGACAACCGTCGCTGTGCACCATTCAGTGGGCACAAAGCTTGAGGTGAGGCTATGATTCAACATGGTACTTATGTGGGGTGCCAGTTCATTCTGTAGTTCATGTAGAATGCAGCCTGGGATGTTGTCAGGTCCCATGGATGCTGTGTTCTTGGCTTTGGAGAGTGTGGTTTTTACCTGTGCAACCGTGATTACAGGAACTCTGCATTCTTCCGGTATAGAGATGGGCCCTTTAGGGGGTGAGAGGGGGGGTAAAGTTAGCACTGAACCTATCTGCCAGGATGTTGGCAATATCAGTTGGTTCTGTATATTTAGTGCCATTGTGCTGTAACTCAGAGCAGATCTGAGTGTTGCCATTGAGATTCTTGACATAACTATGGAATGCTTTGTGGTTGTCTTTAGAATCAATGGCGAATTTGTTTTTTTAACTAGCTTTGGAGGATTTTATGAGAGATCTCAGCTTTTTACTGAGGCTGACCAGGGAGTTCCTCCAATCATGGGATTTTATTCTTTTTTGCAACAGTTTCTTTCTTCTGTTGTAGAGTTTGTTTATGGCAGGAGACCACCAGATTGGCTTCCTTTTTTTGGAGGATAGCATCTTGGTTCTGTTAGGGATAGCATGATCCATGCACTCGTGTAAGATTCAGCAGTCCTACCTCTATTGTCCATCTGCATGGGTGTCGTGAAGTTTGCCACTTCTGTCTTAAGACGCATGAAGTTGCCTTTGGAGAAATTTTTTAAGGTGGTCCCTAATGGGGGGTGGGGGCGGGATGTGGATGTCTAGGGTGATTAGCTTGTGGTCGGCTCTGACCAATGAGGAATTGACCTCTGGTGTGGAATACCGGTTGCCCATGTTGGTAATGACCAGGTCTAGGATATTGCTGCCCCTGGTGGGGGTGTGGATAAGTTGATCTCACTATAGCACTATTACCTATTCTGACCCTTGAGCACTGGTTTGTTCATAAATTGTAAGTGTTTCAAAGACATTGGAGCATGTAGTAACTCAAAAGCAGAGGTCATTCCCTGGTAGCAGACAACCTTATCTGGATACCTATTATGCAGAATGACATTTATGCTTCTTGCAAAAGAAAGTAACATGCTTGTCTGGCGAGATCTCGGCACTTCATATAATCTTGCTGCACTTTTTCTGTGTGGTTGATAGGCTGTAAAACCCATCCTATTTGGATGTACATAAAGGTAGGGCTGCCACCTTAAGTAACACATTAAAAGCATGGTCTATTGCTGCTGTGGCCAAAGTATCACACCAGTGGCGGCATGCTCACACATGCCACTGCAGGTATCAGAGTATCTTGGTTTTGCTTATACTATAACCTATAAAAAACAGAAAGTTGGCTCCTCTGTTCATTTCTTGTCCCCTCCCTCATCATCACAGACATGTTTGCCCACTCCATATAACCAACTCTTTTTGTGGTTGTTGTATTACAAACAAAGAAAAATATGTTTCCAGTGGAATTGCTATTTCACACCGATAATGATAGACACTGCTTGACTGTCTTCCTTCTATGACACTGTTTTGAGTATTTTGAAAACTATTAACTTCATCAAACTTTTTTGCCTTACCATTGTTTTAGGATAACCCCTAACAATCATCTTAGAACATAAAGAAGCCCCTTCTTTATGGAATAGTTCACCACTATTGCTCAAATTACTTACCCTCATCAATTACCCCTTTACTATATGGTTCTTCTTATCTATAGGATGCATACCTCTATAATCTAAATAGGTATTATTCTGTACCTGTTTCTTATATATTTTGGTTCTTAATTCATTACATCTTTAAAAACTTCAACATGTAAAAAATGTACATTATTAAGATCATGACATTATTAAGATCATGACAAGAAGTAAACTGCAGACAGAATTGATATATTAACTATGTAAGTGTTTAATTGATAAAAATAGAGAACATCGATATCTGTTCAGTAACTGAGACCTGATTCAAGGCTCCAGAGAGCACTCCTGCAATACCAGGCTACAACTCTTACCACACTTTTCGGCCACCAAACCAGGACCAAAATACTAAAGGTGGAGGAGTGTTTATATTCACCGAGGATATTCACACCTCCAGGCTAGCTGCCCAACACAATGCATCCGAAATTCTCCAGGTGCAACTAACACTAGGTAAGATTGCAATCCAAACTGTAATTTGCTACAGATCTCCCACAGTGCCCCAAGATTCTCACTACACCTTTCTAAACATACTGAAAAATATTAAGATACAATCAAGTGTAAGTGTTTAATTGATAAAAATAGAGAACATCGATATCTGTTCAGTAACTGAGACCTGATTCAAGGCTCCAGAGAGCACTCCTGCAATACCAGGCTACAACTCTTACCACACTTTTCGGCCACCAAACCAGGACCAAAATACTAAAGGTGGAGGAGTGTCTATATTCACCAAGGATATTCACACCTCCAGGCTAGTTGCCCAACACAATGCATCCGAAATTCTCCAGGTGCAACTAACACTAGGTAAGATTGCAATCCAAACTGTAATTTGCTACAGATCTCCCACAGTGCCCCAAGATTCTCACTACACCTTTCTAAACATACTGAAAAATATTAAGATACAATCAAACACTCTAATACTGGGTGCCAACATCTTTGCCAAACGGTTCTTGGAATTTATAAAGTCCAACGCCCTGGATCAACTAATTCATAGTTCCACCAGGGGCTCCAATATCCTGGACCTGGTCATTACCAACATGGGAATCGATGCTCCATACCAGTGGTCACCCCCTCATTGGCTAGATCTGACCATAAGCTAATCTCCTTTGACATCCACATCCCATCCCCAACCCCCAGTAAGGAAACATCCATAAAAAACTTCTCCAAGGCCAACTTCATGCTACTCAAGTCAGAAGTGACAAACTTCATGACACCCATGCAGACGGGAACTGAAAGTTCAACTGCCAAATCCTACAGTAAAGCACTGTATGAGCACATCCACTCGTGCATGAATCATGCCATCACAAATAGAACCAAGATGCTCTCCTCCAAAAAAAAAAGGAAGCCAATCTGGTGGTCCCCTGTCATAAACAAAATATACAACAGAAGGAAGAAACTGTTACAGAAAAGAGGAAATTACCAGGATGCAAAAAACTCCCTTACCAGCCTCAGTAAGAAGCTGAGATCCCTCATAAAATCCTCCAAAGCTAGTTACAAAAATAAAATTGCCAAAGATTCCAAAGACAACCACAAGGCAGTCTATAGCTATGTCAAGAATCTAAATGGCAATGCTCAGATCTGCTCTGAGCTACAACAGAATGGCATTAAATATACTGATCAAAAGGACATTGCCAGTATCCTGGCAGATCGATTCAGTGACAGCTTCACCCCCCTCTCACCTGCTAAAGGGCTCATCTCAATACCAAAAGATTGCCAAATTCCGGTAATCATGGCCACACAGGTAAAAAATGCACTCTCCAAAGCTAAGAATACAGCATCCATGGGACCAGATGATATCCCAGGCTGTGTACTATATGAACTACCAAATGAAGTGGCTCCTCACCTAAGTGTCATGTTTAATCATAGCCTCACCTCAGGGTTCATGCCCACTGAGTGGCGCACAGCTACAGTTAACCCACTCCACAAGGGGGAATCCACCTTGGATCCTGGGAACTACCATCCCATTAGTCTGACGAGCCTGATCTGCAAGGCCATGGAATGTATTACCATGGAACTTATAAACAAAGACATTGTCAGCCTTCAACACTGGTCCCCACCCAGTCTGGGTTTGTGAAGGGCCGGTCGTGTCTCCTGAACCTGACTGACTTCTTCAAATCAGTCTCCAGAGCCGTGGGCATGGGTAAGGCGGTCCACACAGCCTATCTGGACCTCACCAAGGCCTTGGACACAATCCCCCACTCTGAAATCATAGATAAACGTACTAAGCTGGGCATAAATCCCTACATCACTCGATGGGTTGACAACCGGCTTACTGACAAAACTCACACTGTAAAAGTAGCTGACTCGAAATCCTCCACCAGACAAATGACAAGTGGAGTACCTCAGGGTTCAGTCCTGGGACTGCTCTTGTTTGTCATCTACGTCTCTGAAGTGCAGGTCAACACTAAGGGACTCTGGCTAACAAAGTTCACAGATGACTGCAAACTGGGAGCCATTACTGAATCCCCAAATTATGTGGATATTCTACAAAAGGGCCTTACAGAAACAGATGCTTGGTGCCAGAGCCATGGGCTCAACCTCGGTGCCAAGAAGTGTATAGTTATCCCCTTTGGGAAAAAACATGTACACATGAATTACCACATAGGTGGTAGTACACTAAACACCGAAAGTGTGATAAGAGACTTAGGAACACAGGTGGACAGTGGTCTCATCTTCGATAACCACATTGCCGCAACAGTCAGGAAATCCTTCTATGTGACACACCTCATCACTAAGGGCTTTTCATCCAGAAAAAAGGAGGTCATTGTCCCACTGCACTTATCCCTCATTAGACCCATCATAGAGTACAACGCCCCATTTGGTATGTACCTCACAAGACATCTGCAACAACTGGAAAGGCCGCAGAAACACCTCACTAAAAGAATCACAGGCCTAAAGCAGATGCCCTATGCTGACTGACTAAAAAATCTCTACCTATACTCTGTCACATATCATCTACTCAGAGGTGATCTCTGCTTAACATACAAAGCCATGTCAAACCCAGAGCTGTTGGACATGTTACACTTAAAGAAATTCCAATCCATCAGAGCCACACATTCCAGGAACCTAAACCTTGTCATCACAATGAACAAAACATGCTGGAGGGTTCCTGACCCAGAGAATACATGTCAAGCAGAGCACCTCCTTGGCCCTCTTCAAAAGGAACCTTGACAACTGGACGGGAGATAGGAAATTTACCCCGGAGATCACGTCAGTCGCTCTGCTAGACAGGGGTCCAGAGAAATAAATATTGTGGGAAGAAATAGCCAGGGAATTGTTATGGCTAGGCTTGTATAGGCCCTAGGGACGATAGCCTTGTACCAACCTATGAACCTATGATGTGATTTCTAGTTGATATAAGTAAATAATGCTGTGTTTTCCTTTTTTCATTCAGTCTGAAGAAGTCATACTAAAGATGAAAGTGCTTGCTGGATGATTTTGTTACACTTGAACTGACTACATTTTTTGTATGTTTATTATTTTTTTGCTTGCCTTTACACATTTGTTACCACTCTTACATCTGATTTTACTTTTTAATTTGTTTATATTGATGTTACATCTGTCTCTAACTGTAACGTTTGCAAATCTTTGCAGTCTGCAGTACATGTGGCAACTAGTCTGTATTATATTTGCTCATGTTTAATGCCACCAGTCATAATATTCTACCAGTTCATACAGATGTTTCACAAATGCTTGTACAGACTCACCTTCTTTCCAGACACATTTATAAAATTATGCTGTTTCATGTACTGCATTCCTTTTAAGTACACAGTGTTCATTTAGTTTGCTGTTACAACCTCAATTGTCAAGGATGACTCCCCAGCAAATTTAAAAACACCAAAGCAAGGTTCAGCAGCTCTGTTCATAATATAAACAAGGAAGTTAAGTTTACTTGAACCTCATGCTCTTCCTTTTCTGACGTTACTGCCCTTCTGTAACATGCGACATTTTGCTTCCGCATTTGCCATGTTGACAGCTTTGCAAAGTCAAATGACTTTGGTGGACTGAGTTTCAGAGTTTTGACAGATTGTTTAATGGCTATAAGAACATGGGTCCCAAATACTCTGTTCCACATAGTTCCGATGTCAATTTGTATAACAAAGTATGTGACATAAAGGAGACTATATATTTTGTGACTACTTTTGGCTCTTTTACTGATGTATTTGTAAAGATTGTTAGGCAATTTTGGAACTATTTATGTTCCTTAAGTAATGTACAAGACTGGTTGAAGCTAAATTTGCAATTTTCATATCGTAGGGGTAAAAGTATTAAAGATTTTTTAGTTAAGAGTAAATTTAATATAACCCCCCTTGTGTTGTACAAAGATCTTACTAAAATAGGCACTTTTGGCTGTGGGAAATGCAAGGCCTGTAAATTTATTGTGCCTTTTTTTGATCTAATCAATAATATAAAATTTATTACAAAGAATTTTTTTAATTGTAATACAGTAGGTGTGATTTATTGTTTACAATGTCCATGTAAAAAGTTTTATATTGGGGAGACAAAAAGGGCGTTTAAGTTAAGACTTCTAGAACATATTAGAGATATAAATAATTGTAAGGAAGATAGTCCTGTAGCTTCACACTTTGCACAGTTCCATGGGGGCATAAGTAATTATCTCAAAGCAACTGTTTTAGAGCAAGTTTGTCTACCTATAAATTATAAGGTAGATATTAAGTCTGTTTTAATAAAAAAAGAAGCAATGTATATTTTAAAATTTAAAACAATGTTTCCATATGGATTAAATGAAGAGTTTAATTGGAAAGCATTGCTTAATTAATTGCTAATGCTGAATGGTTAATTAATAATTGTAATTGTGTATATATTTGGTCACATTTTTTACTTGTATTATACTCCTTGAAGGCTTTTGGCCGAGACGTCAGAGAGAGAAGAGAGCTTTTTATTAAATTTTTCAGTGGAACTTGTGGTGGTTGCTTTTTTTTTTTACATTTATAAAATTATGCTGTTTCATGTACTGCATTCCTTTTAAGTACACAGTGTTCATTTAGTTTGCTGTTACAACCTCAATTGTCAAGGATGACTCCCCAGCAAATTTAAAAACACCAAAGCAAGGTTCAGCAGCTCTGTTCATAATATAAACAAGGAAGTTAAGTTTACTTGAACCTCATGCTCTTCCTTTTCTGACGTTACTGCCCTTCTGTAACATGCGACATTTTGCTTCCGCATTTGCCATGTTGACAGCTTTGCAAAGTCAAATGACTTTGGTGGACTGAGTTTCATGCTTAATGTAATTTTTCACTTTGCTTTATTTTTCACTGGTTACCAACTCTCCTAACAATAACAAGCCAAAATGTCATTTAAATTGTTGATGGGGCTTTTGTAGCACTGTTGCACAATTTCTCAAAAGGTGGAATGGTTTGCCAGTTTTCTTGTGGTCGTATTGGTGGCATTATTGTTTTAATCCAATCTCACTTGTGATTCCATTGTTCACATAGTTACTTCCATTACACTTTGGCTTGCATTCCTTTACACCATGACATATTTCAAGGCACCACATACTTGGGAGGCCAGGATTTGTGTATATCACTTCATTGCATTTATGTTTTTTATCAGTTGCACTTGCACATATACAGCATAGTAATATACAAATCTTATTAGGCTCACAATGAACTCCAGTCAACTCAACAATGGCTACTTGCATCAACCTTCCACTATGCGTAAGACCCTTTAGGATTTATAAATGCACTCTCAGTCTAACAGCAATCATACTGACCATCAACATAGTGACCTGGTATCACCACAGTGTGGGACAAATTTGATGCAACATCGGAAATCAGGACAGTCCTGAAGGAATCAAGACAGATGGGAAGCTTATCTAAAAGGCTCTAAGGAAGCCACAGACACTTTTAATGGATAAGGTTGCCTATAATAGGCACTTTCTCCATCAAGGAATGGCCATAATCCACTATTTATATATATATATATATATATATATATATATATATATATATATAGACACCATGAATTTTATATACTTTCACCGAGATAAATTTATCTCAACTATAACAATATCATGTATGTTATTTTATTTGTACCATCTACCTACTGTAGGTCAACCCTGGATCTAGAAGGCTACTTATATCTTGATTAGAGGCTCATGGTCCACTGATTTTTCAAATTGTGTGATTGCCTGTCAGGATGACAATTTTTCCATCTGTTCCTAAAGAGGAACTTGCTGTTCTTGTCATCAAGATCCTATCTTTTGATCTGAGCTATCTTGAAATATTGTGCTCAATTTCTAATGAACCTTCTTCAAGTAATGTTAATCAGAGAGTAAGTTATATGCAGCCATATTCATGGCTCTTTCTGATTCTTGTCTGGATTTAGATCTTCAGACAGGTAATAAATGATCTCTTATTAGTGAGGGATTAATGGTTATGGCTGATCTGAGGTATCTTTGCTGTCTCAGCAGGATCTGACTATTTGGATTATAGAATCTTGGTTTGACATCTCTACTCCCACTATGATCTGTTCTCCACAGTTCTCAAGTGTTTTGACCTACAGCTCTTGGGTCACACTCAGCTGGTGATATCCAGAATAAATTCCTATGGGTGCTACCCTTTGACATATGGATTACCTCAGCACTTAATCTTGGTTCGACTACAGCTGACAGAGGGCATGCTGCCACTGAGACAGGTCATTTAGGGCAGAGGTATGTAACACCAGTGTTATGCTTGTGAAATTCAGATATAATTCTGATTTTTATAAGCTTGCACCTGACTTTATGGATGTAATGGAGTATATTGGATCCCACTTATAAGTGTGAGTCCAAACTACCAGTAACGTGTACTGTTCAGCATATATTTTTTTTCTCTCATCAGTTATTTGCACTGAAAGTGTATATTGTTGCTCAGTAATGATTTCTTTTGAAATTCTTAAAGGTATAACATAGGAATCTTTTCCACCAAATGAACTATCTTCTTGACAAAATATTTTTTAAATATTTTTGAGTCGGATAAGATAGGTAGATAGGTAAATAGAGATGCAAACATTGAGGTAGATGGATGAGATAGATATATAGATAGGTAGACAGATGCAACAACAGACAGATAGCCAGACAGGAAAAGAGACAGACAGCTACCCAGAAAAGCAAATAGTTAGATAAACTGATAGCCCCCCCCCCCCCACACACACACACCTATTTCTTTCTTTTTTTTCATAAATATGGATGGAGACTAGCAGGGGGTAATAGGGTACTAACCTCCCTTTTAAATGGAAAAAGACAAACAACAACAACAAAAAATAAATAGACACTATGATGGCCAAAAACAAATTATACATTGTTTAGCTACCAAAGAAAATACCACTCCTCCACTTTCTAGAAACTGACAGAATGTCATGGTGGCAGCTGTCACAGTATCAAGTTACCGCAGCATTCTGATGGTACACAGATACAGTTCTGAGGTTACATGCTCCCCATTATCATTGACTTTACCACTCTGGATGACTGCTTGAATTCTAGCCTTCAGTATATGAGGTGTAGTCATCTGAAATGTAACCCAACAAATTCTGAGGTGAAGTTGAGTGAACAGTATTGTGTAGATAAAGCTCTAGCTATAACACAGACAACCCCCACATCAACTAATGATTTATATATTTGAAGAGACAGTGAGGCAGAGTGGTAGCAATTAGACAGTGAGGCAGAGTGGTAGCAATTAGTAGAGGTCAACTTATCCATTGTGGGAAGAGGAAGGTAGTCTGTCTATCTGCTAGGTTGGTGCTACTGGAGAAAGATGTGTGTTATGCAGTATACTGGCCAGTTATGTCTGCCAAGTGTATTCATTTAGTAATCTTCATGGCATGCCTGCAGAAGTATTCACATATGCCAAGGAAGGCATAGCAGGCTCTTACATCTGTAAACATGCTCATCAGCCACCAGAGGTGGGATGATCCACTAATGACTTTCTGGATGTCTGCATTCCTTTGAGAACAGCTTTCATCCTCATATGGGGCTTAGTGAAATGGCTATAATCAAAGAGGAAACCGATGATCATCAGGCACAATGAGATCATAATGCTTTTAAAAAGTCTAAGGTTATAGTCAGGTATGTCACTGTTTATTATCATAGGGTTTCATTAATTTCCCATCTGGATGTCTTAAGGGGACAAATGGGATGGAATATACTCCCAGTGTGCAAAATCTGAGAGTGATACCTAAAATGCTGACATTTAAGGGTCAGGTGTCAACTGATGTCAGGTCATCTTACTATAATGTAAAGAATAACTGCTTAATTAAATGCCTTATTACATCTTCAGACCTTCCAACGATGATTCATGCTCTAATGTTCCCCTGTAGATTATAAATGTACTCTTACCTGGATAATGGCCATTACTTACCTTAATTGTGCATAAAATTCTGTGTGAGGATTCTGACTGACACTTCTCATTTCAATCACACTATTGCTATGCTGTGGGATTTGTGATGGCTGCTTGCAACATCTAGGTAGATTTCTAAAAATTCAAGTCTTAACCTTCCATGTCATATACTACCTGTTGCTCTGTGACTATGTGACTCCACTAAGATTATTAGGGAAAGACTCAAATGTTCTCAAGACGCACAAAGATTCAAGTTAGGAAATCATTCCCATCTAGAAAGCCCTATGAATCAACTGCCTTCCTTAATAGAAGAACCTGAATCCAATACTACTTTCCAAATGCACCTGAGGTATTAGCTCTGCCATGGAGTAAATCTGTTTCTTACCGAATTTTGTTTTAGTTCTATTTATGAGAAACCTTTTAGCAATACATTGTACTCATTTCAGCTAAAAGTATTTCAGCTGTTGTTGTTTGATTATGCTGCTTAACCTTAGGCACCTAAATAATACAGGTCAAGGTTCATTCTGAGAGCAAGAACAGGGAAATGGTCTTATTAAAGCAGCATAAGCACCAGGGTGCAACATGTATTCTTTGTCTTACAAAAAATACTATGTTAAACAACTGGAACATAACTGTAGTAAAGCCAAGCCCTAAACAATCAAATCTCACCAAAACTTTTAAATACAGACCAGTCTTTTCCCCATCCACTATTCACAACTGACACAGTACATAAGCACCTACAACCTCCTGTCCTACAAACACCATGACTTCTGGTCAGGTTGAAGCACATTAACGGCCATGTGGTCCCTCACCAGTGAATTCCTGTTAGGCATGAACATCAGTCTTACCAAAGCCATTGAGCTTGAGTGTCACAGCTTACCACTACACCGCCTTGTTAAAATATGCATCAGCTGTGACTCCCTATTATAGTTTCAAACTTCTGTCCCCAACCAAAATTTTTTTGTCAAAGTTTGTTCCTCAATTTCTGCCTCAGCTATCCTTCAGAAAGGAGTTCCACAAGGACCCATACTTGTCCACTTTTTATTTTCTATCTATGTAAACAAACTACCCTTTGACCTATGTCACCATCCCTTAATGTTGTATGCTGATGACATGGTTCTAGTCCATACAAATCACTCCCTCACCACTCTGCAAAGAGATCTGGAGTCATGCATCAATAGGAAAAACTATCTACCCAACAAAAAACATGATTGCTGAGCTCAAATAAAATAATTACTGAAACTTCACATCCATTAAAAATCTTTGACCATAACAACACTCCTCAGAAATTGCTAAATCAAATACCTGAGTATTTGGCATGACCTGTCTCTAAACTTCACTCTCCATCTTGACAGTATAGTGAAAAAAGTTAAGTCATTGCTCTTTTGGGCCAATAATATCCCCCCTTTTCTTACCAAGGCAGCAACAGTAAATGGCATTCCTCCATCCCTGTTTGAATTTGGCCTACTCCTAGTTGGGTGTGAAAAAAAAAATAGAAATTCCACACATATCCAAACAATTTATAACAAAATATGTAGATGTATCACACTCTGTCTAAAAAAAGAGCACCACTACAAAACTTTGCAAAGAGACAATTAGTTCTCACTAAAACAAAGAAATTACTTTATTGATGATTCCAAGATTGCAGTGATAGTGTAAGCAACTAAACACACACATCTCTGGCCAGAGAACAAGTTTAAAACAACAGAGCAATGCAAACAGTTACACATTTTACAAGAAATTGGTAGCCAAAGTGTTTATGATGTCCAGAGTGTCCATAAAGAAGAGAAAGAGTGAAATAAAAGGGAAAGCAACTATGAAAGCACAGAAGGAGACTGAAAGGTCTGGTGTAAACGATTTGGGACACACAGGAAGAAGGCAAAAGGAAACAATTATGTCAAGCAAAGAGGTGGACATATTGTGTGGGAGAAGACCTGCAACTGTCAGGCATGAGTGTCTAAGAAGGCAGGCGAGTGGCAGTGAATAGAGAGATGGTGACAGTTGACACAACACCCCGGCCTCATGTAGAAAATGAGGGTTGATTATGATGTAAAATTCTACCACATAAAGTCATTTATTTTTGCTTCAGAAAAAGAGGGATGTAAGATGTGTGTCCTCTTTCTTTAAATTATTGATACTACGGTAGACTCCCTCTTATCCAGCCACTTTTTAACTAGCCTCCTCTTTAACCGGACATCAAATTTCTGCTGTAGCCCTAGGAAAAGACAACAGAGAAGAACAACACTTCAGCTTCCTCTTAGACTTCATATTCATTAGAAAAATGCATACTAACACAAATGCTATTATTCTAGCTGATTTATAACATAAATGCTATTTGTATGCATTTTCTGATTAACCATCCATTCGTTTATCCAGTTTAAGGTCTGGTCCCAGTGATACCTGATAAGAGGGAATCTACTGTAGTATGTTCATCATAGTGGTTTTCTATGTACTGGATAGCTTCAAAAATCACATATGGTGATGGCAATTCAGACCATTGTGAAAAGGGGTAAATTAAGCCTGAAAGCAGAGACATACCTTCAAATATAGAGACACCCTGTGCAGGATAAAATCAGGCCTGAAAATAGGAACTTTTCTCCAAATCAGGGACAGTTAAGAGATCAACAGTCAGTCACTCAGATAACAAAAAATAAAGAAATACATAAAAAAAAAAATCACTGCACTTTAAATTTGTATATTTCGTAACTTTTGCACCTTTGTCAGCCAAACCCCATGGAAAAACATCTTGTAACCTAAGGCACTATTCACAAACTGTCCCCACTCTCACAACTCCTAGAGTTAACATCAACTGTACTAAACATTCCTCTGTTCTGCTGCTGATTGCCAGCACACCTAAAAGAAAGTAGCCACTACTCTAAATTCAGAGAGGAACTTAAAATGTGCGTACTAAAGTCAGAAGCTAATCTTCTTTTTTAAGGGCACCACTGCATTTCTTACTATCAGGTAGTGATAGTTTCTCCAAGAAGGCTAATGTTATGAAGTTTCATTTAAGTAAGTAAAACCTAGTGATGCTTCTAAGCATTCCTCCAGGATCAGCCAAGTGGTACCTCTAGACATCTGCTTTTCATGTTTATATTTACATTAATACATGAAAGCTAAAAACATGTTATATACATGTTACTGAAATATATCAGCTTAAAGCTTACGTGCTAGGCAAGTCAGCTGCAAAGACTGCTTGACTCTTCCCAAAATAGTTAGAGTGACATTATATCATGTTCATATACATAATTACATAAATGCTCATAATTTTTATATTTCTAAAAGTATCTCAACAACCAAAAACGTGATCGTAATTGCCTAGTTTCCTATGAAAGTTCACAACTAAATGTATAAAAATGATGCTGGTGATAACATTTGTCTATCTTGAACTAATGTACTGTGAGATGTTTACAAAACATTAACAAATAATTTTTAACTCATTTGATATGACATGCAAAGTTCAGTTTTAAGAGTTTTCCTACAGTGAATTATACCACTGTAAAGATACATTTGTTCTGGACAGTTTTTCTCTTTATACTTCTTTGGTAAATTTGATGAAAAGACATATACTCCCATCTAATGCTACTAAATTTATATGTGATCAACCAGAGCAATGGTCTCATGAACCATGCCACAAAATGCCAAATTGTATGCTAGCAGTTGTGGGCTTTGTGAGCCTATGGAAAATGTGACAATATTCAACTCCTGTAATTTCCAAGCTTTACAATGACCAGCTTTAATTTTAAAGTAATTAGCACTGGCTTTACAGGTGTTCAGCCACTTCGGATTAAGGCCAATGCCCTCCAGTGCAATCTTGCCAATAGTAAATATAACTTGATCATGTACCACCCTCACCATCCCTGTCCTTACATTAACACTGTGACTAACTGGACCACTTTTACACACCAAAAATACAATTACTGTTTACCTTTAAAATGACTAGTCTTTTAAGTATTGATATGGTAGTAATAGCTTGAACAGTAATTCTTCAAAAGTCTGAGGCTGACATTATTAATAGACAATACCACTGCACATACACTCAAGCAAATAATAAATAAATCACCAGCAGCAAGCATTTACAATGGAGTAATTTATTTCTTTATTTATTTTACATTTGTTTACCAGGAAAGTCTGACTGGGCAGAAACCCATGTTCAGGAGAAGCCCGGGAAAAAGCTCCACATAACAACTTTACATAAACACATTATTTAGCAAAGGTTTTAATACAATGAAAAAAACACATGACAAAGATATAATATTTAAAGTAATACATAACATTTTAAAGTAATAATGAAAACGGAAGAATAGGTCGATTATACACAGCTTTTCTGTTCTTCCAAGATTTTGATTAGTCCAGATATAGAGTGAAATAAGCCATGTAATAAGTTGTAACTTTAGTTTACAGTTGGTGAGGTAGAATAAAGTGTATGTTGATTCTTTGGAATATAAAGGAAGATGTAGCATAGAAAAGTTATTAGTAGTCAGTGTCTACTCAGTAATAGTAGAGAAGAGATTGATAAGGAGGACAGTGAGGAAGGGAGGAAATTGGGATAAGAAGTATTGAGGGAAGTATTAGGGTTGGGATAGAAATATCCAACACGCAACACCCATTTCCCAACTTGAAATAAATAAAATGCATTTATTTATTTATTTACACTTTGTTGATCTGATTAAGCCCACTTGGCAGTGGAATTCTCCTTTCAGGGGATACTCAAAGTGGCATACATACTGGGTCAGATTCCGAAAGAGTTGCTCCTAGTGTGAGTAACTTACTTTAGTGTAAGTCCTATCTATAAACAGCTTGCTAAAGGAACCAGATTCTAAAACATCTGCTCTCAGCCTGCTTTCAGTTGTAAGTGGTCACTTACACTGACAGCAAGTCTTTTGGAATCAGGGCCACTGTCTGTGGGAAATTTGAAATGAACACTGGAGAAATTGCACTTCTCTTTTCTTTCAGTGGATGGAGGAGGAGCTAGAATTATGACGGAGAACATAGTCCATTTGCAAATACGGATGTGGCTGCTATTGAAATCAAGTTAAAAATGCTAATTTTGGCTGAGTTAGAAAACACTATAATTAAGAAGCTGGGTAATGGAGGGTTTGAAGATACACAGCTTAAGTTACGCCCTGTAGAATTAGATTTGTAGAACTGCATGTCTTGGAATGATACCGTTGAAAGTAAATTTTCACCTTGTGATACCCTGATTGGTTGTTCACCTGTGATGCCTTCTGATAATGTAATACATTTATAACAGTAGACAGAAGAGTGTGCCTTCAGGATGGATCAGACAAAACTTTCAAAAAATGTTATACACACACTTTGCAGTAGTAAGGGACATTTCAAAGTTCATTGAGTATAAAATCTAGCAAGCCAGGCATCTGAATAATGAGCAAAGGTGGTTCTAAAGTAGATACGTTTATGTTATGGGATTTGTTTGTAAAACTTTTTGGGAGAAGACTTCAACATTTAATACATGAATACCCTTACAAGAGATGTCATGCATGTTGAGAGTATCGCCATACTTTGCAAGAATGTCAGCTTAAATGTTTACAATGTATGGGACAACATAACTGGTTTGAGAGCAACAACTAATGTTGAGCACTTGACAAATGTAAAAAAGTAGCTTTTATCAATTAATAAAAAAGTTGTATTTTCTATTTACTGGAAGATGGGGGTAAATCAGGCAGAATAAGTATGACAGTTTCCTTTAAGGAAAGGAAAAAGATCTCCGTCTAAATCCTTTGCAACATTCAAATTCATAAGAAGGAAAGGCAGCTGTTCAGATGATAATGGTCCTGATTCAGATGCAGAGGGGAGAAGGAATAACACTGAAACTATAGTTAGTGATATCAATGAAGTAGTGGCCATTAGAAACAAAGAGCTTAAAATAAAAAGGAAAAAAAAATTTGCAAGGTAGGGAAAGTAAAACAAAAGGGCATGCTTGGTATTCTCTTGTTATTTGGTAATGTAAACAAAATTCTTTGGATTTGCATCATCTAGTGATTTTAAAATGGATGCAGTCATTGACTACTGATCTTATAACTCTACTAGAGCTCAGATCCCTACCATGAGGTAAGAGGTTGCAATTGGAAACATGTAGAAAGATGGTGTGGTGTTCTTTAAACTTTAGATTATTGCTCTGGTATCTTTGTATTCTAAAAGAAGGGTGGACTGGTTGTTAGGGATTTCATTTGCATTTGTCCTGGCAGAAGGATAGTGCTGGATGCCCTTATTAGGGGCTGTGTGCTTCAGTTAATTATGATTAATGGTAGTCCCATTTTCAATGGATAGACATAAGCTTTTACAGCACATTAGCATGATTTTAGTTGCCATTTTACCAATTAATTTATTGAGGGGCTTTAATTATTCTATAACAGGGTGAATCAGCAAGATGTTATGTGATGTGAAACAATGTCAGGATATGATGAAATTAGGGGTCTTACACCTATTGATGCACAGAGGGTTCACATGTCACAGGAGGCACATCAAAATGGAGACATAGCTTTCTATGTTTTTAGTGGAGGTACCTGGAAGAATAAAATCTGTAAGATCATGATGGTGTATGGAGAGTTTTTGGAGAAGACCATAATATGATTCATATTGGTGGGGGGGGCATTAAGAAATAAATTGCATGATAGACTACAGTTGATGATTGCATATGAGAGATAGAGAGCTTTGGATGGCACATAGTACTGTGAAAGGTTTATATAACAACATTATTCCTGGTTGATAGCACTTGGGGGTATAAAACTGATTATTTACTTTTTGAGAAACCCACATTTTGGAAAGATAAGTAGAGGGCTTTAGTTAGCAAGCATGAGACATTACTAGAAAATTGGGATGCAGAGGCATTAAAACAGGAAAAGTTAAGTTTTCTTAGGAATTTTGATAGAATGAAGACAATACTGTGGAAGTCAAAACATTTTTTATGTGGAAGAATGCAAGATATTTTGCTCTTTCTATGTAAGGCCTTATGAACAAAAGAAAACATTTTGACCATTTATTGGATAAGCTGGAAGAAGAAAGATGACAGCTAAAGGAGATTATGTGTATCATTTCTAATTATGTTACAAATTTGTATAATGAAAGAGGTCATTGCTTAAAACAATTGCATATTCAAATAGTAGCAATTTTCAGGAATATATGGCTATAAATATTTCCTATGGAGAAACTGAATAGGACTCTGGCTTCTGTGAATGTGAGGAAGGTATCAGGTGTAATTCATATAAAGACATGACAGATAAATATCATTTTTTGATGATTTAGCATACTAATGGCATATACCACAAGGAAATATTACAATACAATATTAATGTTTTTTATGGGAAAACGAGGAAAGAATAGATATAAGAAAGTGGTATCATATCATCCTCTGTAACACTGATTATAAAGTATTGATAAAAGATTTTACAATGGAGAGTGACAGAGAAACTAAAGGATTTTGTAGGACAGGGGATCTGTGAGGTTGCAGGTAAACAAACACTGGAGTTACTACTGTTGACAAAGGAGAATGTGCAGTCTATAAGAAGAAAGAAAGGTGGTACTAGATTATTACTGGTTTATGATATCACAAAAGCCTATGATAATTTAGTGCACAGATATAGCAGGTACTAAAGAGTTATGTGTTTGGGACAACATTTTGCTCATTCCTATAGAAGGTCTGTGACTGTGTTTGTCATATCCCTTTTGGGAAGAGGATAAAAATAAATAAAATAATGGAGTTCATCAAAGTTGTTTATTAAGTGGTACAATTTAATTTTTTTCTTTGAATAATGAATGCATTGATTCTGAGGTGCATTTTGAATTACAGAAAGATAAGATATGGGAGATATTACCAAGTGCAAAATGTTTCAGGTTTCTCAGCTATGAGAATGATCTTATTCTGCTATCAGCAAACAGGCATAGCATACTACATAAATTAAGACTAACAGAAAATATTTTGACAGATTATTAGTATTACTAGTTTTAGTATTAACAGATTTGGGGTGGAGGTTTGCATTGATAATATTGCTTTTTGCCAGGACAGAAATAATTACTTCAGGTATGGTTTTTAAGTGACAGAAAGCTATACATAAGAAATGTGGTGACAGCTTCAAGCAGATGAGCGAGATGGTCAGTTACTAAAAAGAATAAAACCTATACTAAGTGTACAGTAAGTGTACGCCATTCTGAGTAAGCAGAGAACAAAGATATAACTCATACCTTCTTCCTCCTAATTTTAGTTTTCCTTCTGATATTCTTGCAGCTTTAAATATTGACAGGGATCCATAAAGGTTACCACAAAGTGTAAACTAAATGTAAACTTACTGTACTTTTTCTGAGTGACTAGAAAGCACAAAAAATGTGATAAAAATGTTCTTGAATACATTTACTTAGTGTACAATTGGTGGAGGCTTTATTGAATCTGGAACCTAGGTACTTTAAAAAAAAGGTGTTTATAATAAATGTCATTTTTAAGAGTATAGCTAGTTATATGATGGGAGTTTATCTCCTAGGACAGAAACAGTCAAATGAAAACTTAACTCTCTTTTTCTCATTTTTGTGGGTGTAACAATTTAACCCAATTAGGAAAAATATTCTTTATAATGTTCCTGAGAAAAGAGGTTTAAACCTTCCAAATTGTTTCTGACATTTTTATACCTTTTTTAATGTTTATTAACACAGATTTGACAGAAGGATAAGTCTCTTTTAACACAACTTCAATATCTTTTGAGCAAAAAAAAAATGTGAGCAGTATTTTTAGGGTAAGATATGTACATATTTGAAAACTGAAGATTTAAAGAATTACAATATAGGTTATCATCCAGGAAAGTTTAGCATGATACTTCCATTAAAGTAAGGAAGGAATGGTATCAAGGTATTATGAAAAAAGTCTTTTTAAAAAATGGTTTTAAGGAAAGATCTGTTTTTCATTTGTAAAGTATACAACAAAGCAACAAACAAATATCTAGCTAGCTAGCTATAATATTGTCCTTGAAAGGCAGGATTTTTTATGCGGTTGCTCACTAAGGAAACTTCCATTGAAGGTAGTAATTAAGAAATAACCCATGCCTGGGTGTGGGTAATGCTGGATTTACCCACGGTTGGTGTGGTTTGGTCATGAGGGTGAAGCCCGAGTACCCAAACAAAGACAACTGTGGGTAAATCCAGCATTACCCACACCCAGAAGTGGGTTATTGCTATTATACAATGACATTATTTAAGAAAAAAAAAATACTTACTTTTCTTAAATAATGGCATTGTATAATGCCTCCGTGCTGCCCTTCCGCAGCTGTCCGGTACCTGGGACAGTTCTGATGTACTGCGCATGCGTATGCTTACGCAGTACATCAAAGCTGTGTGTAGAGGAAGCAACAGAGAAAGGAAGATTGCCATTGCTTTTTTAAAGCTGTCTCGCTATGTTAAACAAGTTTAACATAGGAAGATATCTTTAAAAAAAGCAACGGAGAAAGGAAGATCTCCGTTCCCTTTTTTAAAGCTGTCTCGCTATGTTAAATGAGTTTAACATAGCGAGATATCTTTCAAAAAAGCAACTGAGAAAGGAAGATCTCCATTGCTTTTTTTTAAGATATCTCGCTATGTTAAACTCATTTGACATAGCGAGATTACAGCAATGGAGCTCTTCCATTCTCTGTTGCTACCTAACACAAAACAATCAAGACTTATACTAATGGAAAAAGTCCGGGCAACCGGACCTTTTTCCATTAGTATAAGTCGAATTTACAATGGGCAAGCTGGTTGGGCTGGCCAATCAGTGTGCATATTTCAGAATACTAATAGGCAGTTATTTTATAATGAAATATATGGCCTGTTTCTAAATAGATATTTAACAAGGGCACTTATAAGGTAGAAGAAAAATATCTGGAGAGAGTTTTTCTGAAATTTAGTAGATAACGCAATTTTGAGATGGTTTAAATTATGTATATATATATATATATATATATAGAGAGAGAGAGAGAGAGAGAGATTGCTTGATAGATAAATATAGATATATATAATAAGATTCAGAGAAGGACATGGTTATGATCTTATATGAGGATTATGGGATGAAATGGGACAAGGCCATTAAGACAGTGCATAAGATATTTTTTCTGTGATATGGCACATTTGAGATGAAAGATGTCAAGAAGTGTTTTTTTATGAAATATGATGCCCATTTAAGACTTTAAAGAAGTTGAGAGTGTAGATATGGCATAATGAATGTGATGTTTCAGGTTTTCCTGATAATAGGGAGATTATTCATATTTACCCTTCCTACTGTTTATATTTACCCTTCCTACTGTTTATATCTGTTTATCAGTTTGGGTGCTGTTTTTCTTTGTTACCAAAGATCTGATAAAGAGGATGGTATATGTGTTTTTTTTTTCTTTGTATTTGGCATATTTGTGTATGCTATAGTATATATATATATATATATATATATATATATATATATATATATATATATATATATATATATATATATATATTATAGATTGATAGAATATGTTTCTGCATGGTAGCATGTGTGTCAGTATTGTTATAATTTTTATATGCAATAAGATATAATGAAAACCTTTATTCTTTTCAGTAAGTGCCATGGGGTCTGTTACATCCACCTGATTTACAACCAATTCAGGCAGATGGGACATTAGTTTAACACCCCCATCCAAAGATGGCAAATTAAGAAATGTGGCATCCTCTTATGTTACACTGCAGTCTCATCACTGGGAAATGATTAAGCACCTGTTTTGGGAAGAGAACTTACACTCTTTTAATCGTCCAGCACCAAATGGAACGTGTAGTACCTGCTGAGCTGCTGACACTGATAAAAATAAAATCTCTTAACTAATTACATGCAATTAAGCAATGCACTTTGTAAAATGAAATGTACAAGCAGCTATAAATCTGCACAATGAAATGCAAAATAAATGATTTTAAAGAAACAGGTGGCATACAGGCAAACTCTGACAACTTGCCTGGACCTGTTTTAGACTATTAACTTTGTTGGCTTGACTTCGTAAGAGCATAAGTTTTAGTGGCCACGGTTTAAGTCCTAAAGGCATTTAGAAATATTGACTCATTAAAGATTTCACTGCCCATCAAGGTGTCCAGGCTGGATTTCAACACAGTCAGTATGCTAGATTGTCTTATTTTTAGGGGTAATTTTCTTCCAAATTCTAGGACTAGCTATTTTTTTTTCCTGCTGGAATGATTAGAGCTAGTCTCTAAAGAACAAGGTAACTTTTATTTTGCATAAGATGCTATTGAATAACCAGGGCAAGTCTCAAAGTCTAGAATGGAACATTTGTTGACATTAAATGATAAATAATTAAATGAAACAACATTGTTTCTAGATTCTGTGCAAATTGTATTACTATTACTTACTCATTCTTTATTTTAATTTCTGTTAATGCTTAACTTGTGCTAGTACTCTACCATCTTGGCCTAAGCTCCAGATTATGTGATATTATTGTCACATGTTATGCATTATCTTATATACTTTACTGTATTTATTCAGGTTGTAGCTGAATCTTGACCATCAGGCTGAATCAGTTCCTTTCCAAATGAATATATACATAACTTGTAGTAAACTGCTTGACAGGCTGTCCATAATTTATCTAGAAACATATACAGTCATTGATGAAAACTGCATAAAGAGTACTCTGCATATCAATGACAGAGAAGATGCCAAGGCAAGGCAAAGCTTTCCTTAGGTAAATGAATGCATGCATATAAGACTGTGTGTTGGGGAAGGTCAGCCATGGAATTTCTAGCATAACTGAAAAAGGTACAGCTGCAATAAAAAGGGGGGGGGGTCCTAATTTCCAAAGATACTGAGTAGCCATCTGAAGCTTTGTCTTTAACCTATCAGACCCCATGCTTCTATAATATACTGCACACAGTCTGTATGGAGCTGGACCACCTTAGTCTGTTTTATGAGTTTTATATGATGCTCTGGCTGATCATTATTCATTTTTACGTTATTTATTTTATTCTCCTGTTTCATGTGATATTCTACTATTCTTTTCTTGGCTTGTTTTAATCTGCTGTAAAGCATAAAGATAAACTACAGAAACAAAGCCGAAATGTACATGATCCTTAATTACATGTTACATGATCAGACGCTATCAGTTCTCTTCATCAGCAAGTAATATGATAAGTACGTGTTAATTTACTGAGATTCAAAAGTATAACAAATGCAAATGAGGCCGGATCTTAATGTGGTCAGTCATGTAGCTTTTCTTATTTTTAGGGTTAATTTCTTCAAATTCTAGGACTAACTTGGGTAACAAAGTTATTTCTCCTGGTTGTTTTATTAGTGATTTATACAAAAGTTTAAATTATTAGATCTAAGCCTGGTTGGAGAATAAATCAGTAGTTAATGAAGCCCACATTATTTAATCTCTAAAGGCTAGATAAGCAAGTGTAGCTTGCATTCATGTCAACCCATCATGAGTCATTTCGACAGAAAAAAAATGAAAACTATTCATCAAAACCATCTTTGAAGAACAACTCAACATTATTTTGCAGGCAACACAACCCCCATGCACCCCCATGTGGGGGCACCCCCTACACCTACTAGACTTATATATACCAACTCTTGGGTTGCACAACAATGAAGAAAGAAGCAAACTCCACTTTCATTGAACATAATTTTGGCAAACAATACTCACTATTTTTGCATTTGCCGTAATGATATTCAGCCACACAACTTGCTCCCATATAGCCTTACCCTGAAAATGTCGGTAGTGATGGTAAACACATTGAGTCGGGTGCATCTGTAGATATAGCTCACATTATGAATAGATGGAATCCTCTTTCTGAATTGTCATTGGACAGACTCAAGTTTTTGAAGTTGGCCACTTGAATAAATACAAAAAGAGCTATTATATTCCACTGTTGGCCTAATGTACGTTTTAGTCATTGTGACCATATTTAACTCATTTCTTAATGAGATTGCCTTTAACATTAAAGTTATCTTTCTTAAGGCGCTGCATTTGATATTTTTGACATGATTGTCTAAGGATGAATTATTTGTTATTGTTATTCCTAAATCTTTTTATTCATGTGCCTCTTCCAAAACTGACCCATCTAGAATTAGTTGTTTTCTTAGGATATCATTCTCAAAAAACATTACTTGGCATTTGGGTTTACTAAACTTCAAACATATACTTAATGTCCATGCACAAATGTCTATTAGATATTTATTTAAAGTTTCATAATCACACGGTGAGACTGCTAAAAAGCCAGTTTTTCAGTCATCAGCATACTTACTATCCAAAAAAAAAAAAAAATGACAGGGAAGGTTGAAAAAATAAGATTAAATAAGCAGGGGCCAAAATGGAGCCCCAGGTCACTCCGGTGGCAGTAGATAGAAAGTTAAAATGCACTGCTTGAATAGTTACACACTGAGTGTGTCTTTTTAGCCAATATGAAACCCAGTTAATCAACTATGGATTCAACTTGTACTTAAACATGTTATTTCTAATTAAGTGATATAACAATGTAGTAAAGTTTTAGCAAGGTCTAAATAAATACCTCTACTCTAGGTCAGGAATGAGTCATTCTGACAGAGGTTGTGCAGTCAATCAAGTCAGCTGAAAAAGTTTAGCCAAAGCACATTTGGCAATAGTAGAGGATTCCTTTTTCTCCACAGTTGTGCAACCTCAGAGTAGCTATATACAGTCCGAAGGTGTGGAGAGTGACCCCAACCCACACAGAGGGTGTGGGGGAAGAGCTTGCCCCCTGCAAAAAAAAAAAAGGTATTTTTTACATTTTTGCCAAAAGCGATTTCAGCTAAACTTTTTTCTTTGGATTTGCAGTCAAGAGAACTGCTGCTGATTTATTGACATGAATCCCTTTCAGTTCTATGTCAAAGACCAAGGAAGTTTCATCATAAAACTGCATTACATTAGTACATGTAGACCTTTTGGCTATAAGCCCATGCTGGTGAATGTTTGAATAGTTTTGACTTTAACTGTGATTAGTAAGAAGTTGAATAAGGCATCTTTCAAAACATTTGCTTAGTAGAGATGTCAAACTAATAATCTGTAGCTTTACATTTCTTGATTATTACCTTTTCTGTAAATTGAAGTAACTGGGGATTTTTTTCTATGACTTAGGGACATACCTTTTTTAACAGGCCACTCAAAATATTATATAAATAGGCCTTAGGGTTTCTTGGATGTCAGTAATTAAAATGGCCAAAATATTATCAAGATAGAAGATGATATCACAGAATAACTTGCTTATACTGTAAAAATTGGTCCAAATAGGAAATATATTCCTGATGTGAGAGTATATCTATGGAAGGTGTCCTGCAAGCTATCATTATACTAATGGAGTCACCTTTAGTAAGTCCAGAGATATCAATTGCAATACTTTCTAATAAGCTATTTGAAACAAGGTTAGAAAAATAGGAGTCATTAATCAACAAAAGAACACCACCACTCATGTTGTATCGTAAACATCCATTTCTCCTGAAACTAGGAAATAATAAGATATCAGTGAGCCATGCTTCATCAATTCCAATTATAGACAAATCATCAATTTCACTCAAGCCATACAATTCATATTTGTTACCTAAACTACGTGCATTAGTAAGATAAGAGTGCATAATATGATTAAGTCTGTTACAGATGATTGACGCAGTGGTGCAGCAGTTAACATTGTCACCTCACATCAAGAGGTTCCCTGGTTCAATTCTTGGCTGGGGTGCCTTCTGTGCAGAGTCTGCATGTCCACCCTGTGTTTGTGTAGGTTTCCTCTGGGTACTCCAGTTTCCTCCCACATTCCAAAGACATGCATCTTGAGTGTTTCTCCCCAGGCCTCCACTGAAAATAGGCTCTGTCCTAGTTGGAATTTCCTGGTCAACAAGGTGGATGTTAAATTAGATAAATGTTCTTTTTGGCAGTAACTTATTTCTAAAACAATACTTAGCAGATCCTTCATTTTACTGCTTATGAATTGTGCACTATTGCAACTTAAATGAAGTTTGTCCTTTGCGTACATTCTGTGATCCAGAATAACATTTTCCAAGTAAATAATCAACTTTGTTGAGTAAATCAAACTGAGATGTCTTAACTAAGGATTAAATAGAAATGCCTTAGTATGGAGGTAATCATTTCAGCATGATGAAAAGATAATTTCAGCAAGAATCGCCTCCAACTGATCTACCTGAAGATCTTGTATTATTTCAAGTATGAAATTTTCCTGTGATTCAAAGGGGTAACAGCAAGACCATTATTAGTATCATAATGTAAAAGAATATGTTTGTAGTGATAGCCCTTCCCCCACCCTGGCATGACTTTTGTATTAGTCAACAAATCTGGTAGTTTAGGACTGGAAAAGGATGAAATACTCATCATTGGCTTATCAACATCACCAAGTATCTTTTTTTGCTCTTTTTTTTTGAATCAGTATATAACAAAATCTCAACTGTGTTTTTGTCCCTGGCTCTCTTATCAAGTTTTAAACCTTCTATGATTATGTTGGGAACAGTTTTATTTTTACAATCAGTTCCACTACATAGACTACATTAATCATTGGCTTTGTTATCAGATTTGGAGTCATTTGTATTTATATCAGTATCAATTTTATATCTATAATTTGATCCAAAGGGACGTCCCCTGGGTTCAACATGGACATTGTTAGTGAAATCATCTAAACTCCCTTAAATATTTTCAAGCAAGCAAGTGGCCAAGTATGTCATAATAGTTTGGACTCCCTAAGCTCATCCTTTAATTTCTTCTATTTTGTACTAGTAATTGCATTAGGTATGTGATTAGAGTTGATGACAAGACCATTGTTAGTTATGTTTTTTTGATGTGATTATAATTTTAGAATAGCAGGTGGGAGGGGAAGCAGATGATTTTGCTAAAACTGTAGAATTTTCATTAGAAAGATCAATGTTCTCATTATTAACTAAAGAAGATGAATTTTAAAATGTATCAGTTTATGAGATGGAATGATGAGAGTTAGCTTTAAAAAAAACAAGGCCTCTGATACATTGCTTTAGTTGTCATTAGAAAATTAGGACAAGCCGTAAAGTCTGGAATGGAACGTTTGCTAATATTAAATGATAAAGAATTAACAGAAACAATGTTATTTATACATTATGCACAGATGATAGTACTATTACTTACCCTTTCTTTATTTTAATGTGTATAAATCCTTAGTTTGTGCTGGTACACTGCCATCTTAGCCTAATCTCGTCATTCTGTAATATTTTTGTCACACATTATGCATGGTCTTATATATTTTTCTGTATCTTTTCAGGTTGTAGCTGAATCGTGACTATCAGACTCAGTCTGCTCCCTTACCAAATGAATAAGTACATAACAATCAGTGATGTGCTTGACAGGCTGTCAGTAATTTTCTAAAGTAAGAGATGCATTCATTGATTAAGACTGCATAATGAAGTATTCTGTATCTCAATAACAGAATAGATGCCACAGCAAAGCTTTTGTTAAGTAGATGAATGCATGAGTATAAGTGTATGTGTGTTAAGGGGGAAGATCGACCATGGAGTGAATAGCAAAATTAAAAAAACTATGTCTGCAATAAGAAGGGGAGCCTAAGTTCCAGAGATACTGAGTACCCATCTGAAGTTTGGTCTTTCATCTCTCAGACCCAATACCTCTATAATCTATTACACACAGTCTGCCTGTAACTGGTCTACCTTGGCCTATCTTAAGATTTTTTTATGATGCTTTGGCTAATCAGCATTCATGTTAACCTTATTTGTTTTATATTCTTGTTTCATGTAATATTCTACTAATACTTTACTGCTTGTTTTAATCTGTTGTAATGTGTTTAATAGTTAAGCACAAAAATAAACTATGGAAACAAAACTGAAATGGAAATGGTCCTTCACACACATGTTACATGCTATGATGACAGTTCTCTTCATCAACATGTGATATATTGCTGTGTCTTTCGGCTTTTCCTGGTTAGGAGTCGCCACAGCGGAACTCCGGTCCGCTAATGATTTGCAGAAGATTTTACGTGCCGAGTTGCCAGCCCTGACGCACAACCTTCAACGAAGGTGCACCCCTTCACGCATGTCTACACACAGCAGACACTTTAGCTGAGAATCGAATGGGACAATGTCTTGCTGTGAGGCATATGATGCATTTGTATTAATTTACTGAGATTGAAAAGTATAACTAGTGCCAATAACATAACTCTGCAACAGACAAGTGTGTGGGGGATAAAGGGACAAACTGCTTAAAGAGTCAAACTGTAGATACCTGCTTTTTAATCACTGGAGAAAAAGTTGTAACACTTCACGAGGCCAGGAATCTTTGACTTTAAGCCAAAACCAGAAAAAAATTTCATGGGCAAAGTTAGTAATAAACAGAACACATATTACAAGTAAAGTTAATCAAATTTAAGCAAGAATGCAATTTTATTGGTTATGAAATCATTCTGTTCAACCAAGTTTATCTTTTTGAATGTAATCTGTGACAAAACATGGATAAGGGTACAGCCAGGATTTCTGGAATTGTACACCAACTTCCAGAATCTAACCCCCACCAAAGTGTTGCACTAACCCATGTAACTGGATTTAGAGAAATGCATAACCCCCAGACAAATGTTACATTGGAAAGGCACTTATTTTATGCAAGGGATCAAAAGCTTGGTGAAACTTTTGCAGCATATATAACTGACCTGAGAAATAAAGCTAAAACATGCAGATGTGATGATGACTTAAGGGATGAGTTGATAAAGGACAGGCTTGTGTGTGGCATAAAAGATGATGCTGTGAGAAAGAATTTACTTTGTGACAGTTATTTAACTTTGAATAAGGCCAATAAGATTTGTCAGATGTACATGCCCACAGAAAAGCACACAAATATGCTTACAAATGAGAACAGCTCTAGAAGGCACAGTGACAGAGCTCATGTTGATAGTATGCAGCACTTTATTAAAAGAAACAGGCCCAAGCACATGACAGCTGTAACCCATGTAGGATCTACTGGTAAACCCCAGAACCTTCTGGCAAGTTTCAGAGTTTGCACAGTCTCAGTGAAGCATAAGAATGAGTCAGCAAACTTAAAGCATGGGCCCCAATCTAGTTTAATTTTCAACTGTCATAATTGTGGTGGTAATCATGAATCTAAAAGGGAAAAGTGTTTAGCTTATGGTCACTAATGCCACAAATGTAATAATTGGAATCACTTCAAAAGATTTTGTAAATCAAAAGGTCCACATTTGTTTATTAAAAGGGAACATTTTAAGAAATTATTTGATCAGTTAGACACTGGCAACACTACTCTTTATGTTGAGGGCGTGTCAGTGCTTCAAGAAATGGTCAATGCAGTTGATTTAAGGGCCAAGAATGAATTATTTTGTGCTGTTCTGATAAATGGCAAACCCATAGAGCTCAAAGTTGATAGAGGTTCAAAGTGCAATGTTATGTCAGCAGAAACATTTGCTAAAGTATTTAAAGGTGAAAGGCTTGATTTGTCAAGGGGTGCAAAGCTTGTTGCTTATGGAGGTGAAGAAATTCAAACTGAAGGCTAAGTAGTGCTTTCATGTTACTTCCAGCAGAGTGGAAGAAGCTACGACTTATTATTCTATGTGGTCAAGATGCATGTCCAGTCATTATTAGGACTCAGAGACAGTTTGAAAATGGGACTGCTTTCATTTAATAAGGATGTCCACCATGGTAGCTTGAAAGACCACTACTCTAATTTTGCCTAGCACATTTTTTCTACCTATGCTGATATTTTCCAAGACAAACTAGGCAAACTTTCAGTTGTGTACTCCATGTATTTAGAACTGCGGTGGTGGTGCTGCGGTAGCGTTGTCGCCTCACAGTAAGATGTTGTCCCGTTCGATTCTCACCTAAAGCATCTTCTGTGTGGAGACGTGCATGAATGGGCGTACCTTCGTTGAAGGTTGTACGTCAGGGCTGGCAACTCGGCATGTAAAAATCTACTGCCAATCATTAGTGGACTGGAGTTCTGCTGTGGCGACCCTTAACCGGGAAAAGCCGAAAGACACAACAACAACTCCATGTATTTAGACCCAGAGATCAGTCAGGTTATCAGGCCAGCACATAACATTCCAGTAGCCATGCAGGACAGAGTCAAAGCCAAGTTTGATAAGACTGTGCGACAAGTTGTGATTTGTCGATTTGAAACTCCAACTGAATGGGTATCTTCCATGGTAGTAGATAACAAGAAAAGCTCAGATGACATCAGAATACATTTTCATCCATGAGATTTGAATAAAGTGCTAAAAAGACCTCATCATCCAAAGGGCACAGTCAAAGAAGTCGCAGCCTTAATGCCAAATGCCAGTATTTTTTCTGTCTTAGATGAAAAGAGTTTATTTTGACAAATTCAGCTTGACAGAAAATCCTCTTTCCTCACTACTTTTAGTACTCCACTTGGCAGGTACAGATTTTTGAGAATGCCATTTGGGATAAATTCTGCAAGTGAAGTCTTTCAACGTGCAATGGAGCAAATTTTTTTCTAGGTATCCTTGTACTATCATAGTAGACGACATACTAGTAGGAGGTTGTGAGGAAGCCGAACATGACAGAAACCTCAAAAATGTTCTAGAAAGGGTATGTCATGTGAATCTTAAGCTCAACCCACACAAATGCAAATTCAGGCTACAAGAAGTTATTTATGTTGGTCATTTATTTACAAGTACAGGACTATGACCAGACCCTTCAAAGCAAAGAGCCATTATCAAGATGCCAGCTCCAGACAATGTTCAAACCCTGCAACTTTTTTTGGCATTGTCAATTACCTAGGCAAGTTCAGTCCAGACTTCAGCCAACTTTCAGCACCACTCAGAGAGCTGACTTATAAAGATATATCCTGGTCTTGATTAGAACAACAATAAAGAGCATTTGATGTCCTGAAACAGAGAATTGTTAGTCCACCAATGCTCAGATATTATGATGTTCATAAACCAGTTACACTTTCCTGAGATGCTTCGAAATTTGATCTTGATGCAGTCATTCTACAAGAGGATCATCCAGTTGCCTATTCATCGAGAACTCTTACCCAAACTGAGATGCAGTATGCCCAGATTGAGAAAGAGCTTTTGGCAATTATGTTTGCATGTTCGAAGTTCTATGATTATGTTTATGGTACACCTATCCAGATCAATACAGACCACCAGCCATTAGTCGCTATTCTGAAAAAGCCAATGCATTCAGCTCCAGCCAGAATGCAACATATGATGCTGAGATTGCAAAAGTACAATTTCAATCTTGTCTACAAGAAAGGCAAACTTCTTTATCTTGCTGATGCATTATCCTGATCACCCAGAAATACCACTGAACAGAGTAAAACTCAAGGTTCTCATTCAATCGATAATTTTGAAGTCATGGAAGTGCGTAATTTTTCTTCTACACATCTTGATGAGTTGAGAGAACACACAGCTACAGATACAGTTTTACAGAGGCTCAACCACTTTATCAATCAAGGATAGCTATCAAAGCAATCTAGTTTACCTCAAGAAGTGCAACCCTATTTTCCATACAGAAGTGAGATTTTCGCTGATAAAGGTATCATTATGAAAGGTCCAAAAGTACCCAGGAATTGAATCCACCAAAATAAGGATGAGAGAGAGACAGTATTTTGGCCTTCTATGTCACAAGACATTGAGAGAGCAGAATTTTCTCGTTCTGTGTATAATAGTACAAAGCCACATCAACAGAAAGAACCACATCAGCTTAACCAGATTCCCGATCTACCTTGGTTGACAGTAGCTACAGATATCTTTGAGTGGAATGGTCAATATTATTTGATGTTAGTATACTCTTACTCCAGTTGGTTCAAGATTGACTTGCTTCCTAACCTAGCAGCCAGTACAGTCTTACTAAGATGAAGCATCATTTTGCAGTCCACACAAAGTTATTTCTGCAATAGCACACAGTTTACAAGCCAACAGTTCAAAAGATTTGCTGAAGAATGGGACTCTACTCATTTCACGAGCAGTCCAGAGTACCCGCAGTCAAATTGTTTGGTAGAACGGGCAGTGTAAAGTGCAAAACAGTTATTTGAGAAGTCAAAGTAAGATAATAGTGATGTTTTCCTGAATCTCTTGAATCTCAGAAATATTCCTTCTGATAAACATCTTGGTTCACCTGCTCAGATACTTCTGCCGAGACAAACCAGAACCACATTACCAATCAGTTGTCAATTGTTGGTTCCATGTGTCAAGAACAACAGATCAGTAAAAGCCAATCTGTTGAAAAAGCACCTAACCTAGAAGTCCTACTATGATAAGACCAGTAAACCCCTCAATCCATTATGAAAGGAAGAAGTGGTAAGGATGCAAACATTGAATGATCGGATTGGTGTCAGGAAGAATATTGGTCCAGAGCCAAGATCATAGATTGTAGAGTCAGAAGGAGCAATTTTCAGGTGGAATCAGAAACATTTGAAACTGGTCTCTGAGCCAATACCACAGAAGATAGCCTGTGAGAAAGACTCTTTATCTCAGAGTGAGTTGTCCAGTGTTCCAATTCCAGAGGAAGTTCCAGAGGGCATTCCTGTTCCTATGACGAATGCAGAAGTTCCTAATACGAGTTGTGTGCTGCAGACTGTCTCTGTTGCTAAATTTAGTCCCAACTGTTATTTATTTATTTGTTTATTTATTAACATTTGTTTACCAGGATTGCTGACTGGACACCAGTTGTACTTTTTCAGTGGAGTCCTGGGAGAAAAGCTCCACAAGGTCACATAGTAATTTAGTGAAATTAGTTAACAAAGTTTAACAATGTTTATTAATAGTTTAAAAAATTAACAATAGTTTAAAAAGTCTGACAAGTTGTTTAGAAGAAAAAATGATCTCAAAACATATATAGGTGAGCATAAGTACAGTATATATACAAGCACCTTCATAGAAAAAAGTATGAGAGATAATTACATTGTGTTCAATCTCCATAGGGTAGAGTATAAGACAGTGGAAACATTCTGTAGGAGTGGCTATGGGTAATAGCATGGTAGTGGTGGGTTCAGGGAGGGTCATTGCAGTTGCATAGATAGTTTTCATAAAGTTGTGATTTAAAGAGTTTTTTTGAATGTGGTAGTGTGGTTTTGTAGCCTGAGGGGTATGGAGGGTAGGGTGTTCCATATTTTTGCAACTTCGTAAGGGAATAGAGATTCCCCTGGGTTGTTTTTACATGGAATGACTTCTACTAGGGCTTTGTTACTGGATCAACGTTCCCTATTGGTACTATGGAAGTTTAGTAGACCTGTTAGGGCAGGGGTTTTGTCAGGGTGGTGCAGTACTTGATAGGCTAAGTTAAGTTGGTGGTAGTGAAGTAGGTTATTAAATTCTAACCAGTGTAGTTTATGCAGGGATTGGCAGTGGTGAGGGCACGATGAAGCGCTGATTGCAAACCCAGCTATTTTGTTGTAATATGTTGAAAGTTTGTTAAGGTCATTTTTATTTAGATTTGTTAATACTGGAGATGCATAGAGTAGGGTTGATAGGAGATGAGTTCTGGCTGTGGCAATTCTGGATTCAGGGGTTAGGAATTTGTTGCTATGATAGAGACAGTCTAGCTTTTTGTGGACTTTGGAGATGGTTAGAGATGTATTTATTGTATTTAAGTTGGTGGTCAGTTGTAAGTCCTAGTAGTTTGGCCTCGAAAACAGGAGTTATGAGGGTCTTATTGGCTGAGTGAATGGAGAAGGCAGGGTCAATAGCCTTTGTTGGGTTGAATACCATTTCTGTGTTTTTTGGGGATTCAGTATTAGATGCAAATTGTTTAGTCAGTTTTCTATTTCTGAGAAGGATTCTAGGGCTCGAGTTTCTAGCAGTTACAATCTCTAAACCCTGTAGCAGATTTGAAGCAACTTGAACATGAACATTGTGTTTTGTTCCTGATGTACATAGTAATGCATGCCTAGCTCAGATATTATTTTGCATAAAGGGCAATCTTTTTAGGAGGGCGGATGTAGGTTCATAGGTTGGTACTAGGCTATCGTCCCTAGGGCCTATTCCTTGGCTATTTATTCCCACAGTATTTACTTCCCTGGACCCCTGTCTAGCAGGGCAACTGACATGATCACCGGGGTGAATTTCCTATCTCCCATCCAGTCATCAAGGTTCCTTTTGAAGAGGGCCAAAGAGGCGTTCTGCTTGACATGTATGGGCAGTCTATTCCAGAGTCTGGGGAGTCTCTGGGTCAGGAACCTATCCCTCCAGCATGTTTTGTTCATTGTGATGGCAAGGTTTAGATCCCTGGAGCATGTGTCTCTGAGGGATTGGGATTTCTTTAAGTGTAGCATGTTTAACAGCTCTGGATTTGACATGGCCTTGTATGTTAAGCAGAGATCGCCTCTGAGTAGATGATATGCGACAGAGTGTAGCTGGAGTTTTTTTAGACAGTCAGTATAGAGCATCTGCTTTAGGCCTTTGATTCTTTTAGTGAGGTAGATCAATATCATTATTGATGTAGATCAATATATGTGTATATACCTTTAAGAAGCTATCCAAGGGCTTATACAAGTGTATAAATACTGAGCACATGGAAGTCTGACTGCCATTTTGTAGTTAGCTGTTAAGATGTGAACATGTATGTATATAAGGTCTGTCTGTTAATTAGTTTGTTCATATTTAAAGATGCTGCTATCCATCGTAATGTGTTTCTATGTATTAAAGCATCTGAACGAAACCCCAAGCCTTCTTATTATTTGCAACAGAGATGAGCTAGCGGCAGTACACAAACCCCAAATTATATTTTTTTAAACTTTCACAGACAAATTTTCATATCTTAAAAACTATGCAGCTTAGACATACATTGTTAGAACTTTTTTGTTAATCGGACATATGCTTGCACATGGCAACAGGAAATTCCTTTGTAAGTGCATGTTTATTGAGATATTTACAGAAATATGAAAACATATATTTAATGGTATAATTAACAGTACAAATAATACGGTATCTCTCAAGGTGTGCAACTTATGGTTCAAATATAAAAGACAGTTTTCTTCAACAACATGTAAGGTTTTATATAATGTCATGCAACAGTTTCAACTGACTTGTATGAAGTTAGTATTAAGTGCATATGAACATTTTGCTTATTTTCATAATTACAATCAAACAACTAACAATATTTCCAGTATAGTGTAATATAAGCCAGTATTTTCAGTGAACTGCCATGTTTTCTACATTGGTGCAGGAGGTGTCGCAGTTATGAAAATATGAACATAAATATGAAAACATGAATAAATGGTAAACGATTTTTATATTAATTTCTCCACTGCAGGATATCCTAGACTAACAATCTTAGTGCCATTTTGTTAATAACTCCTTGCCCTTTCAAATACTGCTTAAAATTATTAGCTGCTAAGTCACTTAATTAAAGAACCCAGACCAAAAAAGTTATGTACACCATAAGAAAGTATGGTTATGAACTGTAAGTATACAAAACAAGTGTTATAGGCTTGAGCGAAGTATTCTAGACATGATTAATTGTACATATTTATTTATATAATATCCTATGAAATGTAATTACTGCTAAGTTGTATTCCTTTCTATTTAGTTTGTTCTGTTTTATCCTGTTGTAATAAACTATTATTTAGATGTACTGAACTATTTGGTTTTATGTTATAGTTCTCATAAACTATAGCATTTTATTCCACTGCTTGTTAAACTACCGTATGCTCTTACCTTTAAGCTGAGATCATAGCTGAAAAGGGTGAACAGAACAGCCCACTTTCCTGGTTATCAAGCAATTCTTCTTCTTCTTTAAGCTTTTCTCAGTCAGGAGTCACCACAGCAGTTCACCTGTCTGTTTATGATTGGCAGTGGAGTTTCTATGGTGTAGAGTTGCCAGCCCGGCACCCAACCCTCCACAGAAGGAACACACATGCATGCACTCATGCCTAGGGCCAATTAAAGTGTCCAATCCACCTACAGCATGTCTTTGGGATGTGGGAGGAAACCGGAGCACATGGAAGAAACCCATGCGACCACAGGGAGGGCATGCAGACTCCGCACAGAAGGTACCCCAGCCGAGGATCGAGAATATGGGAGAATAAATGCTGTGTTATTGCTCCAAACTGGATTAGGTCTCAGTAACTTCCCACTTTATTTCAAATCTGGTTAGGTCTCCAGAAAAAAAATCTATATTCTAACCAGTTACAATAATTATTTCTCTAACTTTTTACATTCTAACCAGTTACAATAATTATTTCTCTAACTTTCTAGCATATTATCACACTTAGTCCATGCTTCATCTTTAACTCTGTCTCTACTCTAATCCCTGCTACCTCTACTACCCCAGTTCCCCTTCCACACCTTACTTTTCCACAAATCACTTCACACTCAAACATGTTACACATACCTATCGACCCCCTCCTTAACATTACCTTTTATCCGAATTATCTTTGACGCTCACCAGCTAACCTACATCACATTCTATCTCTGTAATAAACCTCTATGTACCACCTCTCCATATTCGTAATCAACCTCTCATGCCATTATCACAGCTGTCCATAAGCCTCATCCTCTGAATCGACTCTCTAGTTTCTAAAAATCTATAAAATTCCAAAAGCTGCTACAGTATTTTTATTCCTTTTCACTGTACCTATTTTTGGAACAACATGTAATTCACATGTGACTACCTAGTTATATAGCATCTATACATCTGCAAGTACAGTAAGTTTTAAAGAATCATGTATAACCTCTGTTTTGTTGTGAATTATATGCAAGACGATTTGTAATTTTCCTGTAAACTAATATGTGGACCTTTGTGAATTATATGTAATGAAGAACTGTAATTTTTCCTGTAAACTTATTTGTGGAGCTTTTTTCCCCAGGCCTCCAGTGAAAATACGATCATACCTAGTCAAACGTTCCTGGTCAACAAAAACAAAAAATAAATAAATAAATAGTAATGGGTCCAGGTAATGAACAAACTGCCCTACTAATATAATGGGAGTACAGCAAGTTGATAAACTAGTATCAGTGCAGAACAGAGCTCATGAAATACAAGAAACACGGGTAACCAAATAAGTATTTATGGTTACAATCTACAAAAGCAAACGCGCATATGAGCGAACACTTTTAGTGATGTAAAAAAAAGAGAGATTGCACATATGAGATTCCCAAAACATTTCTATGTTTTGTAAAGTTTGTCTGTGTTTGTAGAGGTTTTCCTATGTTTGTGCACATTTTTCTTTACACGAATGTACATTTCTCAAGGTTTGTGAACGTATTTCCAAAGGATTCCTGATACTGAAGGAGTTCTGCCTTTTATTGTAAAGTATTTGTTACTGCATTTGCGCTCAAAACTAGTTTTGTTTACATTAAGATGGTTTTATTCTGCACTCTGGTGGGAGCAGAGGACTGATTCAACCCATCTGAATTGGGAACTGCTGGTGGAAGGCTTACTGTATGTTTATCTGACTGGACTGAGGGCTTAACAGTGTAATAGTCTTTCATACTGCTGGTATAAAAGACATACATTTTGGTGAGACTGTGTTCATTTATTCAGAGCTCCCCTTTGCCTGGCCTGGACACCTGTGACTACAAGACCTTGGATTGCATCTAAAACCTTCTGTGGACCTACAAAGCTGATATAATATTTTTTTTTTTTGCACTTGTTCTATCTCAGTTCCTTGTATATAAGCAAAAACCTCTCCAGTTTGAAATCTTTTATAGGAAATGCTCTTCATAATCTCCCATTGTTCATAGCTACTTGAAGAGCTGACAGTTTGCATAGAGAGCAGTGCCACTGCAGGTCATCTTACAGTATACCACTAAACACTCTCACTTAGCCTTTTAAGTGACTCTCTCCTACTCCTTCCCATCTACTAAGGATCTGGTATAATGGATAGGCACTTCTCTGTCATCTCTGTATCTGGCCTGGTGGATATGGGCATCCAAAGGCAGTGTAGTAACTGCCTCATGTTCACTGACAACCATTTAATTTTACAACAGGCAAACATTTTGTGTGAGGGATGTAGATACACGATGTTATTGCAGGCAAAGCTCTGACATATACACATGAAAAATGCAAATAAGGTCGTTGGTGTTACTAAGTACTCACTACCAACACTAAGGAACAAATACATGGACCAACATGTGTGGAGGTACTCACATGTAATCTACCCAAACCTCCAAGACCTCCTAAACGTATCTCTGTCAGTGGTCCTGTGCATACTCAAAAAAGACAGCACCTTACACAACACATAGAAAACATAGTAGCCCCACATCCAAGCCCATAATGCAACACACCACACAGCAAAACATTCTAGTTAATGGGAATTCCATTGTAAGACATACTGATGTACCCTTTACCAGGCTAAACAAGGAGAAGATCACAGTGAGATGTCTGTCTGGGGCCAGGATCCACCAGATCATGCATATACTTAGGTCTTTAAACCACAAGTACTGTACCAGTATGACACGGTCATAGTCCATGTGGGCATAAATGACCTAAGCCATACCTTACCAGACTAAATAAAGGAAGACATGGTGGAGCTCTCTGAATATGTGTCCCAGGTGGATATGAATCTAGTCCTGAGCAGTATCCTACCTTCACCAATGATGATGCCACAGACACAAAAAGGGGATCCAATATCTGTCAGCCTGCGGAGACATGATCGACAAACCACTATGCTTTGCCAGAGATGGTTTGCACTTGTCACCACTTGGCTTCCAGATACTTGCAAAAACTTTATCTATCCCTTAGTGTCTTTTTTAGACCATGCCAAGTTGTTAAACCCTCCAACATAACAATAATCCCACGTGACTACCTAAAGGTACTGCTGTTGAACACTAGGAGTTTAAATAAAAAGTTGCACTCCCTGGAAGCACTCCTCACCCTGGAGAATACAGATATATGTGCAGTCACGGAAACATGGTTCAGAACCATGGAAAGCACCCCGGCTATCAAAGGCTACAACATCTTTCATACATTTTGATCTCCCTCAGCTCAGGAAAAACAAAGGGAGGTCTCTCAGTACTCATAAAGGACAAGTACACTGCTAGACTGGTCCAAAAACGTGACTCAGTTGAGCTGCCCCATACCCATCTAACCATAGGTGCAACCATCTATCATATCCTTGCTAGCTGCAGATACTCTAACATGAGTGTGGAAAACCACACCTCCTATCTAAGCCTACTGGAGTCTCTTAAAATTCACCCTAGCACCATACTTATAGGTAACTTCAACTACCCCTTCATAAACTGGGAGACTTACATGACCCATAATTCACTTGCTTAGAGGTTTTGGACTTCATCAACACAAACACCCTGAAGCAGCTAGATAGCTCCCCAACTAGAAGTACAAATATCCTAGTCCTGTAACTCACAAACATGGGGTGGTGCTGCTCCCTCCCATGCATTAACTCCTCTCTGGTATGATCTAACTAACTTAGAACCCATCAGATTCCAAGCCTGTAAAGAACTTTGCTAAGGCCAGTTACCTCAAACTAACAGCTTATTAAAATTCCTAAATTCCAAGCCCCTTTGAACCCAGATGACACTGAGGCATACTCTGAGCTGTACATAAAAGCACTGTACAACCACATTCATAGCTGCATAGAGGAGGCAAACCTGAGTCAAACCTAAGATTACTGGCAAAAATAGACCACCCTGGTGACCCCTAGCATAAATAGGCTATTCAACAAAAGGAAAAAAATCCTCTCCAAAGCCAAGAAGGGCGAGACAAAACTGCAGTAAGACACTCACCAATCTAAATAAACAGACTAGAGAGCTGGTCAAATCTGCCAAAACAAACTGTGAGGAAAAGATAGCCTCCTAGGTAAAAGATAACTATAACGCTTTTTTTTAAATTATGTTGGGAAATTCTCATCAATGTACCGAGTTAATCATGAATGGCAATACTTACACCCAGCCTGAAACTACAGCAAACCTGCTGTATGACAAGTTCAGTTCAAACTCCCTCCCCATCACTTCCTACTACACCCAGAGAAATACCCCTACTGTTCATTAGGGGAGAACAGGTCTTTATTTATTTTACATTTGTTGACCGAAAAGTTTGACTGGATGCATGTCCATTTTCAGCAGAGGCCAGGAAAAAAAGCTCCACAGTTAAATTTTAAGGAAAATATAAGGTGTATACAGAGGCATTCAAATTTACATAGTACCAAACTTAACACTGACTAGTAACATAGCACTCAAGCTTAAGATTTAACATATTTACATAGACTGAACACATCTTTTACAGTTTTAGGTTGAGGCATTACATAATGGTGAACATTGTTAGTAGGGGTTGCATTTTTTGCTTTTTACAGTTGACTTGTGAGCAAGTTAGTCACAGTAGTTTACTGTGCTTGTTAAAGCCAAAAACACAGCCAACCAACAATGGTCGTGACAACATTCCAGGATGCTTCTTAAATAGCTAAAAAACAGAATCTGTCAGGGCCACAAGAAACCCTCCTTGACTACAGCCTCTGTATGGGTTGTGTCCCATAGAAATGGAGGACTGCATCTATCTTCTCTCTGCATAAGGGTGGCCCATCAACTGACTGAGGGAACTACAGACCCATAAGCTTGATTAGACTTATCTGCAAGTCCATAAAGAGAATTATCATGGTCCTGATCAATTACAACACAGGATATCTCCAAACGCTGGACCAGACAGAATATGGCTTTGTCCAAGGGAGATCTTGCCTGCTTAATCTGGTGTACTTCAAAAAATTCACCAGGGCCATGGATGAGAGCAAACCAGTAAACACTACTTATCCAGATATGGCCAAAGCTTTTGACACAATCTCCCATTCATAGATAAGATAGATAGATAGATCATAGATACACTTAATGAGTTATGGCATAAACCCCTACATTATCAGATGGATAGCAAACTGGCTGACTGACAGAACACATGTTGTTCAGATAGGTGAATCCATTTCTGATAAGAAACCTGTTACTAGAGGTATCCCACAGGGCTCAGTGTTGCAAACCCCCCTGTTTGGTATATACATCTCTGAAGTGAAGGCCAAAAGTTCGCTGAGAGCAATTAGTGAATCCCCAAACAATGTTGACATCCTACAAACAGACCTAAAAATAACAAATGACTGGTGCCAAAACCATGGTCTGAGACTAAATGCTAAATAATCCATAATCATACCCATCATTAAATCAGATATCTCTGCAACGTATAATATTGATAGCACAACCCCTAAAGTAGACCCAGTGATGAGGGATCTAGGAACACAAATAGTAACTTAAACTTTAACCACCAGGTAGCTACAGTAGTGAGGAAATCCTTCTGTGTGGCTCAACTTATAAGTAAAGGCATGGCATCAAGATTTCTCATTAAAAAAATACAAAGAGTAAGACACATGTCTTATGCAGACCAACTAAAGACCCTATTACTTTACTTCATCTCATATCGTTTATTGAGAGGTGACTTATACCTGACCTACAAGGCATTCTCTGATCCAGCCCTGATGAAAATGTTATGTATTCACTAGAAAAAGTATATGAGGCTTATGCATTCCATGGACCTGAGCCTTATTGGTGACTCTACCAGAACTTGCTGGAGAGACAGATTTGTATTCCAAAAGCTACCTCATCTATGACATAAACTTCCCATCTTTTTAAAACAAAGTCAGTCCCTCACTCTCTTCAAAAATAATTTAAATAAATGGATGGAGAACCATAAATTCACTCCCAGGGTACTACCCATGTCCCTTATAAACAGAGGCAGTCTGAAAAATGACACAGGGCTCCAACACTTAAGACCCACTACGCTGATACTATCCCATCCCATATCTGGGAAATTAAGATATAATATTATTATATCCTGTGTATTACTGGCTAGGCTTGTAAATGTTCTTGTGCCATTGACCTAGTAATCACCTATAAACCTGTGAACTTATGAGCAAACATTCTTTTTAATAGTCATAAAACAGAGAAATAATGCAAACCAATAAACAAAAAGCTGTAATGACAGAACGGCAACCGAACTACTGAAACTGGAGTTTAATAATGTAAAGCGCTTTTCATTTGCCTTCTTAGGCAAACTTCTTCAGACAATGATACATTGTAAAAAATAGTCCTCATTAAATAACACAAAACAATTAAGAACTGCTGTTAGCAATTAAAAACTGCCATTAGCAGTTAAAGCTCAAGCTAACCTTTTCTGGGGTCTGCATTTAAAGTCAAATAGACCCAACATCAAAAACTCAAACATAGTTATAAATACAACTATAAATGTCATAATTAAATACACGGAATGAAAAACATATATGTACAAAATATGTATTCTTGAATGTTTAAGAAATAATAATAAAAAATAATAATAAAAAATCAACCACTATTAACAAACTAGAGTTTTGTAGAATAACAATATAAATGTATAATGTAAATGCTGCTACCTTCAGCAAAAATCTATGAACAATATTTACATTTTAACCCAGAAATATTACAAATGTTAAAAAATCAATCATCTTTTCAAACTCAACAATTTAAGAACACTTGAAATGGAACCATAATCATTTAAACCAGGAAAATGATATGCATTAAGCCTTATCTGCCAAAATAACTCATGCTCTTCTAATCTAAATTGTATCGGGCCACCCCTGGTATCTTGGCTAACCTGGTCAATGACTATAAATTTGAAATTATGATCAGGAAAGGCAAGTACATGTTTGGCCAAAGCGTTGTCTAATTTCTCCTTCTTAATAGCGTAAATGTGTTCGTATATACGTTCACGGAGCTTCCGCTCCGTCTTACCTACATAAAACGCTAAACAGTTTTGGCATAAAGCTAAATAGACTAGCATAGTAGAATTACAATTTGATCTACACTTTAGCTTAAATTCACGGTTGTGCACTTTGAACCTATTAGATTCAATAATATATTTACAATAGTTGCACGCTTGGCATTTAAACATGCCAAAAGCCCTAGACTGCAGGCGTTTTTGGTGTTCAAACATTGTTTTTAAATTGTTGGCTTTCCTATATGTAATTTGAGGACTAGACCTCAACTTCATAAAAACATTCGGGTCTACTTTAAATAAATCCCAGTTTACCAATTCAGTAGGTGTGATTCATGCTGCAATTTCTTCTGTGTTATGGATTTTATATAGGAAAAACTACACGTAAATTAAAAGAAAGAATTTATGAGCATGTTAGAGATATGAAAAAGAAAAATGCTAACAATGCTTTATACAAGCATGTAAAAGTTTTTCCAACACACAATTTCAAATTTGTTGTTATAGAAGGGGTTAAAAAAGACCTTTGTGAGGGACCATGGGCAGACATGGTGGAGTTTAGAGAACTTCTTTGGCAGATAAAGTTGAATGCCCAGGCCCCACCTGGACTTAACGATAACTTTAGTATTGTTAGTTATTTAAGGCTACGTTCTTATTGCATTTAAGGACTGTGCTTTGTTGCTAGGAGGGTAAATAATTGATTATTGTTTTAATTTATTTTTTATTGGCTGTTTTGATGTCATGTGACTGTAATTTGGCTTTCAAATATGTTTGGTACACCTTTCTCATTTATTCTGAAGAAGTCATTAGATATAAATTTATGAAAGCACTCAAAACTGCTTTTTGGGACTCTGTTCATGTTTGTGATATCCTTGGAACTGGGATTTACTTCTAGAGTTTGTTTGCATTTTTGGTTCTTAGGATATAGGGAAGTGGTAAAGAGGACTACACAAAAGGTAGAAGTGAAAGTCAGAGTGGCACAGATATGTATTTTTTAGGGATAGACCTCTATGTTTTCTTTTTTGAAAGATGAGGATTAAGGTAGATAAAGGTATACAAGAGAGGGCAAGTGGGAAAAGGAGAGGGATATAAAACATAAAACACATATAAAGGACAAGGACAGAGACGAGCACCACAAACATAGGGAGCGCAGTTAGATACAGCAGCAAGGGTGGAAGGAAAAAAAACACAGAGAAGGTGGATGTAAGTATGCATGTGCCAGTATGCCAGAGGAATACTACCAAATGTACTGATGGCACAACGAATGCAGCAGCAGCAGCACTGTGTCCATTGACAGGAAACATGAGCAGAACAGGTGGAATGTGGATATATGGTGGTTAAATGAGGAGTGATGACAGGGATACAAAGCCCATGCAGTAGATAAAGTGCTATTGCTAATCTGCCATATCTGTCACAGACCTTTGTCCACAGATGAAAACATAGTATGAAACACACAGTGTATAATGGCCAGTGTGGGCAAGGAAATCATTTATACACAAGGTAGGCAGTCATGGTATGATGCACAGCGAAAATTAATAATAGGTTCAGCAGCTACATTGTGGGCAATACTGATTAATGCAGCATGTTTGTGCAGCAGCACAGACCATAACTGTAAGGACAGGATAGTGTATGGAAAGGTGCCCAATAATATGTGTCAGTCTGCACACAGCTGGCACTTCCTTGTGTATGTGTTACAGCTCTATTCTGAGAACCTCACAGCCACAAGTGTGGCAGTAGTAGTGCAAGGACAATACCTGTGTGAGCCAGGCACACACTCAAGTCACCATATGACATGTCAGCATGGAATGTGTAGTGGAACACAATATATGCAGGACATGTGCATACATGCAAAATAATGGCAAACTGTCAATAGAGGTACACATATGTATGTGATAGAAAATGTTGCATTAGTCAGACAGAAAGGCCAGATGAGAAACAGTTGCACATAATTAGTGTATGATGAGAACAGGTCCTCAGTGCTGCATGCCAGCAATGTAGTACAGAGAAGCAGTAATGCTAGCTGAGGTATAAGCAAACAGCATTGTGCCAGGATATGTGGTATAAAGCAGCCATATCATATGTGAAACTCCAGCATGTGGTGTGCCTTGCACTTAACTGTGCTGGCAGTGGATAGCAGCTGATAATGTTGTCAAGACCAGTATATGGTAGTTGTGTGGATGTCACATACAATGCACAATTGCCACCAGAGTGAGATTAAGAATCAGTTCCTCAGAGCTGCTCTTGGTTTGGCTACTTCACCTGAAAGTTACCAGAATCTGCTGCAGCTAAAGCCATCTGCTGCTAAAATCATGAAAATAAGTATCATTTTGCACTTCTGCTGATTATTTTTACTGTAGTTCATAAGAATCCTGTATTGTTACATTTTTCACTTTAGTACAGTTTCAAAGTTGAATTGTCTCCATTGCTGCTATAGTACTTAATTACATTATGTCTGCTTGTTTTACAGGACAGTCGTATCTAAATTGTGTGGTTTCTCTGCACTTGAGCTCTAAAACCAGCATTTTTACATTAAGATGGTTTTCTAACTGCATGCTTGTGGCAGGAGTGTGCTGTAGCCAACCAATCTAAGTTGGGGCTACTGGCTGAAAGCTTATTGTGTGTTTTCTGGACAAGCCTTGCTGTTGTAAAGCTTGTTTCTCTGATTCTACATAAACCCAGTGTTTGTACAGGTTTATGCTCAATTCTTTAGAGCTGCTCTTGGTTGGCTAATTCATCTGAGAGTTACAGAGAATCTGCTGGATCTAAAGCCATCCACTGCTAAATGTATGGAAATAAGTATCATTTTGTGCTTCCACTGATTATTTGTATTGTATTTCATAAAAATCCTATATGAATTGCTATGTTTCTAAGACTTTAATAGAGTTTCAAAGCTGAACTGTTTCCACTGCTGATGTAGTACTTAATTACATTATGTCTTCTAGTTTTACAGGACAGTAGTGTCTAGATTGTGTGGTTTCCCTGCACTTGAGCTCTAAAGCCAGTATTTTACATTAAGATGTTTTTTGACTGCACTCTTGTGGCAGGAATGTTCTGTAGCAAATCTGTTTGAGTTAGGGGCTGCTGGCTGAAAGCTTATTGTGTGTTTTATTGGTCTATAGGCCTTGCTGTTGTAAAACTTGTTTTTCTGATTCTTTATAAGCCCAGTGTTGGCACTCGGCTGTTCTCCATGCAGCAGAGTTTGGCAGTGTCCTGCCCTGTATAGACACAAATGCTATCAAGTGAAAATTTCCCCATAGAATTATTATCTCTGCAACTTTCCCCAGTCTCTCTGCTGCTCTAAGAGCATTTGAGTTTTGCTCAGAGCATCATCACCTTGTTGGATAGCTGAAGTTCCACTGAGTATAGCACTCATTCTTCATCCATGTGCTATCATCTCAGACCAGCTAAATCTCCCCACTCTTCTCCTTGATTAAACCAACAGTAAAAAACAAGAAACCATGGATAGGCACTTTACTGCTATCTCTGTGGCCACCCTGGTGGACATGGACATCCTGAGGTAGCATGTCAATTGCCTCAAGTATGCTGACATCCACTTAATCCTGAAACAAACAAAAACAGTATGTGAGAGATGTAGTTACACTATGAAAATTGAGACATGACTCTCACATACTGGCAAATCAAATGACAAACTGTCATATAGTCTATTTATGCCAGGGGTCCACCAGGGTGATTTCCTGGCTAGACCTGGGTTTAGTTCAGTCAGGTACTGCCATTTCCATGAAGCTGTTTAAGTGGTTGTACAGGGTTTTTTGTGTATACCTCTGCATAGGCCTCCATGTTTTCTGGGTTAGAAGTAGCTTTAAAATTAACCTTGGAAAAAATCTTTAGGATTTTAGGGTTGGACACCTCAAACTATAAAGGTTTACTGACTTTAACTTAAGCAACTTATATACTAACTAACAACTGCAATCATGCATGCTCTCACTGTGGCTGCTCTTACAAAATGGCATTACGGAGTCCACGTGTCTGGAATTTATATTGTGCAAGTACAGCCTTGACATGCTTTTTAAAGATACAGCATATTTCACTTGCAATCTGATCTACAATCCCTTTACCTATTATCACAAAAGAGCAGGTTGTCATAACACTCTCTCAAGCCAGAAGCACTGCATCAATGGACCTGATGGAATCCCAGGGTGTCTGTTATATATCCTGAGACATGACCTAGAAGACCCACATAGATTTCTGTTTAACCACAGTCATCAGACAGGATTTGTCCCAGTAGAATGGAGGACAGCAACAGTCATCCTTCTGCTCAAGGGGACCATCAATGGACCCAGGAAGCTACTGACCCAAAAGTCTGACTAGCCTTATATGCAAGGTGATGGAATGGATAATCATGGACCTGTTTAACAATGACATAGGAAATCTACAGAGTCTACATCCAATCCAGTTTGGCTTTGTCAAGGGTAGGTCCTGCTTGCTCAGTCCGGTGGAGCTCTTTGAGAAGGTCATCAAGGCCATGGATGAAGGTAAGACAGTGCATACCACCTACTGCATTTGACAAAATACCTCACTCTCCTTGCCCTTGAGAATGTTGACATCTTTGTGGTTACAGAGACATGGTATTCTAGATAAACTCACAAAATTGGGTGTAAACCTCTACATCACCAGTTGGATAGCCAAGTGGCTCAAGGATAGGACACATGTTGTTAAAGTGGGGGAATCTACATCCAGCAAAAGGCCAGTTACCAGAGAAGTACCGAAGGGTTCAATGCTGGGTCCCCTCCTGTTTGGGATATACTTCTCAGATGTCAAGGCAAATACAGATGGCCTTTGGCTGACCAAGTTTGCTGATGACTGCAAGTTTGGGGCAATCATTGACTTCTCAAATGGTGTTGCTATCCTACAGATAGGTCTGATACTGGCTAATGATTGGTGTCAGAACCATGGCCTCAAGCTAAATCTGAAGAACTGCATAATAATACCCTTTCAGAAATCAAATACTCCTGCCAGTTACAGCATTGATACCAACCCCCTAAGACTGTAGCCAGTGATGAGAGATCTGGGTAAGAAGATAGATAGCAATCTGAACTTTGACCACCATGTGTCCACGGTGGTGAGGAAATCTTTCTCTGTGGCTCAGCTTATAAGTAAGGGTATTGTATCCAGATCTATGGAGGTCATTGTACCACTGTACTTCCCCCTCATCAGACCAATAATCAAGTACAATGTACCCTTTGTAAAACCACGAAAATGCCATGGAAACCTTGCTCCAACTAGAATAAACAGCAGTAAATAAAACTGCTCAAAGGCCAAGTAAAATTCTTAACGCAAAATTTATTATTCAACGTTTTCGCCTTGTTTAAAAACTTAGCTTCATCAGAGAACAATGAAGTAATAAAGATACATTTCTTATATATCACCTTTAAGGAAGTGATGTCAGTAAAATAAATAAATTTTGCGTTAAGAATTTTACTTGGCCTTTGAGCAGTTTTATTTACTGCTGTTTATTCTAGTTGGAGCAAGGTTTCCGTGGCATTTTCGTGGTTTTACAATGTACCTTTTGGCATGAACCTTGCCAAGTACCTGCAACAGTTGGATTGTCGTCAAAGGTTTCTCACCCAAAAAAAAAAAAAAACACAGGATATAACCAATATGTCATATGTGGAACAATTAAAAGCACTATCACTATATTCAGTTTCCTACAGAATACTCTGGGGGTGGTCTGTGCCTGACCTACAAGGGAGTGTCTGACCCAGCCCTGTTGGAAATGTTGCGCATTCACAAAACTAACTACATGAGGGTTACATGTTCCAAAGTTGGAAACCTGATCTCTGACATGAATACATTATGCTGGAGAGACAGGTATGTGTCTCAGAGATTGCCCCTCCTATTCACATGAAGCAGAGCCCTTCCCTGACCATCTTCAAGAGCAATCTGGACCAATGAATGGGAAATCACAAATTCACTCCTGGGGTGGTGTCCTTGTCCCTTATGGACAGAGGCAGTCTGAAAAAGTAGTCAAAACCCCACTTGCTGACCCTTGTTATCTTTCCCCATGGATAGAAAATTGGGTAAAATCTGGGTAAAACTTGCTAGGCTTGTAACAGCCCTAGAACTGTTAAATTAGTAATCTCCTATGAACATATGAACCTATATAGGGAAGGCAACAGTCCACAGTAGTGGGTTATGGACAAATGATAACTAGAACAGGTGAGCATGCATTAGGCTGCACAACATGTAATGACTAGGAACAATACTACAGATAGCATGGATAATATGGTGTCCACAATCTATATGTGGAACAGTGTAGCTACAGCTGAATGATACAACCCATGCATGGGTACTGTAGGGCAATAGTAGTCAGTGTCAAGGGCACATAAGCCTTAATGAAGCCAATCAACATATATTAATATCCAATGGCATGCAAACACATAGGTGACATAGTCAAGTAGCAATGAAAATCAGTGGCAGAGATGGCAAGAATGTCAGTGTTGATATACCTGTGGAGTCAGCGGTACTATGGGTAATCAGTGTCCTGTAATCAAAATGGTACTTATGTCCAGTAGCGAACAGTAAGGGCACATATGAATAACTACACACAAGTGCAAAGCTCAGAATAGATAAGGTATTACAAGGAACAGGATGTGACATCCCTGCTGTAGGACTGATTTCATACACATATGCACATAGGAAAGTAGAAGAAAGAAGTATATCAGCATAACAATTGTCCCCGCAAGCCAAGTGCACCTATATGAACATATATGAAAGTGGAAAAGTGCAATGACAACTATGAGATGTGTCAAAGGAGAAATAGCCATGCCACTTGTAAGTATATAGGTGGACAGTGGTATATGTGTGCAGCTATCAGACATAATACCAACACCTAAAGCAACCATGTCCATAGGACAACAATGCATGATCACATATTGATGTGAATAATAAACAGAATCACCAACAGTAGACCACAACTAGTCATTCTGGGCTACTTCCGTAGGTCAGTAACACAAAGGGAAACATTACCCAACATGAGAAATGCAAATGCACATGACAACTAAGACTGTAAAGCACACTGTAACTGCACAATAGAATATGGACCAATGTGGTACTGTGCTTGGCCTCTACCACAGTGTGCCATACATGAATGTTAGGCAATGGCTATATGTGGATCTCTTGTACATTGGATCAATACTGTAGTCAATACAATGAAAATATGGCTATATGTTTAAGTACATGTACAAAAATACATATATGTGCATCTATTGTTGCATGCATGTTTCACTCTCTCCCTCTATGTAGCACTACACTAGAGGAATCTCTACCCTTACTAACACTACAGTAACCATAGATATCAATGTCTTATCAATAATAATAAGTACCCATAGATTCTATTACAGCTGCCTGTATTCACCAACATGTAGAGAGGTAGAACATCATGCACACAATCATATCATCCACCCTGCATGCATTAAAGGGATACCACAAGTATATATGATGATCCCTAACAGTCACATTGAGATGCATGTTTGTCATATGTCAGATATAGGGGAGACTAAAAGAATATTCAAGGTACATTTGCAAGAACATATTAGAGACATAAAAAATAATAATGCTATGAGTCCTATAGCTTTAAATTTTTTTACTTGTCATAGTGGTGAATTTTCACTGTTAAAAGCTTGTATTTTGGAACATATTTCAGAAACAGATGAAGTATTAATGAAAAAGAAATTATTGTACAAAGAAACTTTATATATTTTAAAATTGAATACACTATCTCCAGCAAGTTTAAATAGTGAATGTAACTGGAGAGTGTTTCTTAAAAATGTATATATGATTATTTTAATTGATGGTTGACTAATTAGATGATTGTTTAATTAATTGTATTTAAGTGAATGTATATATATATATATATATATATATATATATATATATATATATATATATGGATGTATGGTGTGGCATATTTTGTAACTCCAGGAAGGCTGTGCCAGAGTGAATAAACTATTTAATACAAGATTGGTGGCATCTTTTTCGCTGGCTTTGTAGTCTGATGTGTTTTAACACTTGCTTGGTGGGTTTTTATATGGTGAAAGATGGCCAGTGGATCGCTGCAACAATTGCCATGTATTTTTCGAGATGATTCATCTGTTTCTGCTACTTTTCGTCCAGTTGGTGAAACTCAGATGGAGCTGAGCACTTCTATATCCAATGCTGCCCCTGTTAAAACTTGGGAGTGTCTGTTAGAAGGAAGGGGGAAAAGATCTACAAACCTTTTTAATGAAGTGGGTAAGGCTAATACAGTACATTTGTCAACAGCTGACCATACTAACTTTGAGTCACTTGAATGGCTGCTGTTTAGAGAAAATGCCTTACATTATAATATTCTAGGCTTGCAGAGATATTTGGATATAGACATTACCCCTAGGGGGTTACGTTTTGTAAAGAATCCTTCTGCTGCCTTTGATACCTCTGATGTAACTGAACTAGTTTGAGAAAAGATGGATTGCTGCCTCCCATAGGTGTGTAAGGAAATGGCTGCTTATACTGATAGAACGAGACACCCTAAAACAGTTGTAAAGTGAAGGCTGAAATTGCAGCTGCTTGTGATGAATTATCTTCAAGATTATGACTCTGGTTTGGCTTTTAAGAAAGTAGCCAATCAGAATGGTACCATAGACTTAAAACATTTTAAAGTGAAGGCTGAAATTGCAGCTGCTTGTGATGAATTATCTTCAAGATTATGACTCTGGTTTGGCTTTTAAGAAAGTAGCCAATCAGAATGGTACCATAGACTTAAAACATTTTAAAGTGAAGGCTGAAATTGCAGCTGCTTGTGATGAATTATCTTCAAGATTATGACTCTGGTTTGGCTTTTAAGAAAGTAGCCAATCAGAATGGTACCATAGACTTAAAACATTTTAAAGTGAAGGCTGAAATTGCAGCTGCTTGTGATGAATTATCTTTGAGATTATGACTCTGGTTTGGCTTTTAAGAAGGTAGCCAATCAGAATGGTACCATAGACTTTAAAATGCTTCTGGGTGATTTAAGAAACACCAGAATGCCTCCTTTGCCTCTAGAGATGGAATTAATACTTCTGCAGGCTCTGATAATGAAAATACAGATTATCTACCTTTGCCTGCTGCACAACAACCTAATTATATAAATAATACGTTTTGGGGCCAAGGGAAACAGGAAAGACAGCAGAATGGCTACAATCAACAAAACAGCTTTAAATGACAGTATGAAGGTAACAGACTTTCAACAGTTCAAACAACAAAATAAAAGGACTAAATATTGATTTAAAACATGTTTACACAGCAGTTAGCAATATAAAACTGTGATTTGAATAATTGTATTGTGACTTTATTGTGAATTTATTTGGGATTGATTTAAAGTGAAACTGAAAATATCTGTTTTGAAGTATGGTTTAAAGTGTATACCAACAGCACATTTTATTAAAGCAGAAATGTTAAGCATGCTGTTAATTACTTTGAATGTAATGGTGAAAGTTCATGAAGAAAGTGTGTTGCTGGATTTCTTCTCTTGTGTTTCTTCATTTGAAACAGCTGAAAATGTTAATGTATATTGCACTTTAAATACTGAAATGAATACTTGTACTAGCACTCTTATACCTGCATTTAACAACCAGGTGATTTTGCAATTTTCTAAGATGCTTAATTTTGCATTAGAGAAAGTTCTGAGATTTTTCTCCTGAGAAGAAAGACATTTTGTATAATATGAGTAAGAATGAATGGTTGTCTTTATTAAATTTAAGTAAAAAATCAGACGCTCAGATAAAGATAGAAAAAATTGATGTTATGCACCGGAAACAATACCTGAAAATGTGTGTGGACCATTTATCTGATCAAGTATACAGGGCAGTAAATATTGATTTCTATCAAGCTATAATGACGTTTAAAGAACTAGTAGCTAAAGGCCTAAGATTGTGCTATTTTACAAGAAAAGATGCCCTAAATAAATTTAATGAAGGAAGCTCAATGGCTAAGTTCTATTGTCTGCCAAAGACACAAAAATATGCATAGTAGCAGCACAGAATTATTTTCTCCATAATATGGGAATCTTTTTACATTCCTATCTTTTGAACTATGTAGTTAAGTTATATTCTTGTATTAAAGACACTTTTCATTTTTTTGGATAAAATAAAGAATGTTAAATGTGATGAAGAATATTACTGGATAGTTATAGATGTAAAAAGTCTCAGAGTATTACCTATGAGTTGGGTATGGAAGCTGTTAGATTTTTTTCTAGGTGATAGCCCTGTTAGCAATTATGTGATAGAATTAATTATGTGATGGAATTATTATATTTTTGTTTGAATACTTTTTTTGAGTTTAATAAGCTAATTTACCATAAAGTACAAAGTACTGCCATGGGTGCATCTTTTGCACCCATGTATGTTAACTTGTTTATGGGTCTTTTTGAAGTTTTTATATAGACAGAATTTTTGAATAGTTATGTTTATATTGTAGATATATAGATTTGATTTTATGTAAGGGGGGATGCTGAAATAGCCCACCAGTTTATAAATGCTTTAGATAAAATTTGATGGCTTACAGATAGCTATCTAGATGTCACTTTGACTATTAGGAACAATAATATAGTAACCAACATACACAGAAAGGGAAGTGGAGATTATAATATTTTGGATAGTAGTAGTTGCCATCCAACACATGGCACTACCTTATAAAGTTAGCAGGCTATTTAATGATAAAATGGGTCTAGAAAAAAAAATTATAAAAACTCGCATTAACTTCAAGCAAAGAGGGTAGATGCCCTTCAAAAAATAGATACCAGCTTACTTCATACTAGGTCTTTAGTAAATAAGACATAATAATGAAGAATTTAATACTGTGCGGGAGTGTAGAAAAGTTTATTTTGTTACTGTTTATAATATCATAAGTGAGTAAATTTATTGATCATTAGATATTATTGGCCCTATTTAATATGGAAGGGGTAAAAAATCTTTAGAACTGTAAATATTTAAGAGAAGTAGAAATACACGGTCCACAATGGATTGGTTTTACCTGGTGAAAAATTAAACCTACAGGTTGTGGAATGTGGCACCTTCCCTTGTGGAAGGTGTTCTGTCTGCCCCAATATTACTAAATGTTTTAAAAAAATAAATGGTGTAAAATTCTGTTCCACTTCTGCATTTTCATGTATAACTAAATCAGTGGTATATGCTTTGTCTTGCCCCTATAATTTCTTTTATAGAGGGGAGACTAAAAGAATAGTCAAGCTACGACTGCAAGAACATATTAGAAACATAAAGAATAATAATGCTATGAACCCTATAGCTTTACATCTTTTTTTACTTGTCATAGTACTGACTTTTCACTGTTAAAAGCTTGTATTTTCGAACATATTTCAGAAACCGGTGAAGCGTTAATGAAAAATTATTGTACAAAAACTATATTTTAAAATTGAATACACTAATTGTATATGAATGTATGGTGTGGCATAGTTTGTAACTCCAGGAAGGCTGTGCCATGGTGTGGCATATTTTGTAACTCCAGGAAGGCTGTGCCGAGGCGCCAGACTGTTCAATGTGAATAAACTATTTAATACAAGACTGGTAGCATCTTATTTGCTGGCTTTGTAGTCTGGTGTGTTCTAACACTTGCTTGATAGTGTTTTTTTTTATGTTTCTCTATCTCTATCATATATAATATACACACACACACACACACACACACACAATAAAACTACACTAAAGGAATCTCTACCTTACTAACACTACAGTAACCATTGATATTAATCTCTTATCAATAAAATAAGTACCCATAGATTCTATTACAGCTGCTTGTATTCACCAACACGTAGAGAGGTAGAACATCATGCACACAATCCTATCATCCACCCTGCATGCATTAAAGGGATACCATGAGTATATATATAATGATCCCGAACAGTCACATTGAGATGCATGTTTATCATATGTCAGATTAAGATATCATTTTATAGTACCCCTGCCCTACTCATAAAAATTCATCCTTTTGAAGGCTTATTTCAGGGCTTTCAGCCAGTATACACCATTATATAGGTGTATCTTTACAATAAAAACAGTATGCATAGGGTGAGCTCTGGGAACTCTTATGGCAGGAAGCATTCAGTAATGTTTATAGTCTAGCTCTTAGGAATATGTACAAAGCCATCTTCACAAATTACATCACCGATTCTCATGTATAATTCCTTGTACCATAGTAATTGTACTGTCTACCAAATACCCAATTATGCATTAATACAACTGAACGGTGTGACAAGCTGGACACTAGAATAGCAGTTACAAAGCTGTTAAATATACAGCCTAAAATCGGAGAAAAAGCTAACCATATTAAAAGGGGCAAAGTCCTCAGATCAGGGACACATTTTTAAATAGTATTATTATTATAAAACAGTAAACGGTGACTGAAAAAAGGAGATAAAATAGCAATCACTGTCCCAGGTATAACACTAAGCAATTACCTTCATATGATCATTGACAGAGGGAAGACAGACATAGCACAATTCAGAGGTTAAAAATGGAACACTCTTGAAAGTGAAAGACTGAAGGGTAGAATAGCTAGACACAGAATGCATATGCCTGTACAGTATCTCTGTGTATATGCATACATTTGTATTCCTGTATCCTGCTTTAAATACACATGTAGATGCAAAAGCTGCTGTGCAGTCGCCATTACAGTTGCAGTATGCATGTGATAGCTATGCATTGTTAATTATTCTTTTTAAAAATACTAGCCTGTGGACTATGCAACTATGTCTTCTATAATGCAATGAATCTGACTTCTCATCAGGTTTTTTATTTCCATAACTTAAAATCATATGGCACAGTATACCAGTACCCCATACCCATCACCTGTTCTACCAACTTCTCCAACAGCCCAGACTTCTTCCTTGTAAGCTGTTACCAGCGCAGATCTTAAGTGCTCCCTTGGGGGGGGGGGGTCTGGCCATCTCACCATCTGCTAGATGATTTTTTCATTTATGCTCTATCCTCTTTCTCCCTTCTCCTGCAGTCTCTTGGTCACATATAAAGGGTGTGAGGAATAGTTGGGCATGTTAGGTACAAACTTTACAAAAGATTGCATGATTCATGAAAATTGTATTTATGCCTTCTTATCTTTTGGCTTTGTTATTTTTACTCAGTCTGGCTTGAGCTCATTTCTTCTAAGAATATGATGTGTGAACTTCAAACTTTGTCACTCTTACTTTGCATTTTTTCTTATTTAATTTAAGATTACATGTGTAAGTCTGTTCAGTAACTATATCAACAGCTCTGAAACCAGGTTAAGTGCCTAGTACTACAAAAGAAAAAATAACACTACCTTACATTACAAAATCAACACAAGCAAAAGCTAAAAATTCTGGAGCTCTTTCAACTCTTTATTAAACCCAGGCTCTAGTAATAATCCTTGCCCAGACCCAAATAAAGCACCCATTGAAACTGCTGCAAACAACTCCTATTTCATAGATACTACAGCCAATCTAACCACTACCTTTCCCAAGACCAGCTTGTCCACCACAGACCTCTCCACAGCTAACACCAGTACACCCCCTATTCCCAACTTTAATCTGTCACCTATACCCACCACAACTATTAAAATTGCTTCTAAAACTCAAACCATGCACAAATGCCCCTGAGAATATACCCACCAAATACATGCAAATCTCAGCCAACTCAATTGCTTACCCTATCAGCATACTTCTCAACAGATCTATCCAAGAATCCTTTATGTCCATCTGGAAAAAAAGCTTTTATCCTCCCTCTACAAAAGGGGGCCCCCAACATAGACACCACCATCTTCCACTCCATTGCTATACTACTACATGTCTAATAACCATCTTGCCCTGAATCCCAAAAAAAAAAAACAAACTAGTAATCTTTACTCCCCAAAAGTTCATACCCCTACAAAAAGAACTTCCCCATCCAATCCCTAAATGGTACCACCATCGACATTGTACATAGCACAAAACTTCTAGGTGTCCTCATAGACGAAAACCTCCTATTTGACCTGCACATCCAGTTCAATGTCAAAAAGAAACATTAAAAGCTTGACACTCTGCTGACACAAACATGTACTCAGTACATCAGCCTGACTTTCCCTTGCCTCTTATTTTCGATTACCCACTTTTATATGGTGCCCTCTCATCAACATTCAGTCCTCTCTAAAGTCGAAACTAGACTCATGCTACAACAAAATTGCTGTTTGTAACTAATGCCTCCTACTCATCCCACCACTCCAACTACTCACTTTTATCCAACTAACTACAGCTTACAAACTCCGTAATCCATACTTGTACCTGCTCTCACAGACAACTCAGATCCAGCAACCAACTGCTTGGAAATGTAGAAAAACCCAAACTTTCAGCTAGTCAGGGTGCTTTACTCCTTTACCATCGCAAAACTTTGGAACTCCCTCCCCCCAACACTTAGATCCACAAACTCAGTAACCCTCTTCAAGACATCTCTGAAACAACACCTCTCCTCAGCTTGGCTGGGCATGTGTGCTAACAGCACATCTTATATGACCTAACTTCACCCTGTCTCTACCACTCTGGCATCCTCCTTTCAAATCCACCTGTCTTTTTACTTACTCCGCCTCTCCAATCTGTCCACTTCCCTCTTCTACTAGCCCTCATTGTCCTACCATTGATCCCACCTGTCTATGTTCTTCTCTTCCTAACCCTCCTAGACCTACCATTGAACCAGCCAAGACATTCAGGTACTCTCGCAGCCTACCTTAATATCATACCACCACTTATATCTGCAACAATATCCACTGACTTTGATTCCTGCAACAGGACTCGTATAGCCTATCACTCAGCTATTACACCTCCTAAATGTGTGAAAAGTTAAGTACCTAGTCTCTGATTAATTCCAATATCTGCTTTGCACCCACTGCATGTAGTCCTATATAAATTTTGCCAGCTGAAAACTACTCGTATGGAATGTTCACATGTATATACTCTGTATTGCTTGTATAATATCTTTGATTTGAGAATGATTACTTATGTACTGTTTTTTCACCTGTTGTATAAGCTGCCAATACTAAATGTTTTTATTACTGTAAATTATGTATTGTATGTTGAAATGTCTTTTATATGTGGAGCTTTTCTCCCCAGGAATCCACTGAAAATGGGCACTTTTGGCCCGGCTGGACCATCCTGGTAAACAAATGCAAATAAATAATCGTGCTCTTTTTGTGTATCAACACCTTCAGTCACTTGTACAACAGACTTTGCAATACATCTAATGCAGATATGATACAAAATGGAGGTATTGGAAATATTTAAATGTTTAAGGGTATCTATACTGCATACAGCTTGAAGCTTTCATTGTCTATCTTCATCTGCCAAAATCCTGGGTTTGCACCTTATTCTAACAAGAATTTAAAAGATGGCATAGCGGAGACCCTTTCATAAACAGCAGATAGTGGTTTCTTGCATTCACTTTATTCAGGTCTTATGGAGCAATACAAATGTAAATCTTCCTGCCTTCAAATTAGTGACCATGCTACTCGCCCATCCTTCTGGCTCTGTGTTCTTTTTCGGGACGCTTTGATCAGATCATGTACAGGTGTATTTTTAAAAACTCTAGGTACTTTCCTAGACATATATGTTTCTAGCACTTGTCTGAATATGATACTCCCCTGATAATTTTCCTAAATATGGAAATAAATCAGCAAAGTCACTGAATTTATTAAAGCTGTGTTCTATAAAGCATTCAGGACACCTGAAGCTGGAACAATTTTGATATGATGCATATTTTTCCTGTGCTTTTACAGCGTACAGCTGTTTCAACAGTCACAACTTCTCAGAAGCCCAATAAATGAAAACATTAAGTAGATAAATCTTCTGAAAAACTGCTACTATTTTAATGTATTTTTTTACATTTCCATATTAGTAGCTTTTGTCCCAGTGGTTTTACTTTATCTTGTTGGGTTGGGAGGGTGACCTAATGGTTGAGGTGTTTACCTTACAAACACAAGGTGCAGGGTTTGAGTCTCACAAGGGATAATTGTCTAGGCTTAAAATGGCTCACAAGGGCAGTTAGCCTAGTACTAATCTATGAATAATCTAGAATATCAGTTATGCACAAGATGTTTTCCTGTCAACCTCACTACTTTCACAGAATTTTCTGACTTAATATTATACTCTGGACCCATATCTAATGAAAGTACAACACTTTGCTTCTAAGCTTTCTTTCCCAATGTGAAGGATTATGTTGTTCTACTGCCTCTTCATTCTTTGACATCACAACAGCAGTTCATTCCGCTTTGATAGTGTCCTCAGATAACTAAAATGTCTGGATTCTGAGAGTAGTTGGTGTGGAGTAAAATGCCCTGATGAGTATGTTATAGGACTCCATCAGGGCATATGCTAATGAGGACTGGCAGAGCCCTATTCCTGATTCCGAAAGGTGAGAACTGGGCTTGTCTCATTGAATTAAGAGAGCACTGTTCATTGCACAGTGACAAGTCTCACCAAACTAGGATTATAGGGTCATAGCAGGTTACTAGGCTAACAGCCCCAGGGCCCTTAAAGCTTAGCCAAGTTCAACCCATGTTCCCAAGGGTGTCTGGTTCAAGCCGAAACTAAAGTCAACACCTATTGCACCTGTCCAAGAGGGACACAGGTGGAACACCGGGGTGAATTTCTAGTTATCCATCCTATCATCCAAATTACGCTTAAATAGGGCCAGTGAGGGGCTTTGTTTAACATGAATAGGAAGCTTGTTCCAAAGGTGGGGCAACATCTGTGAGACAAATATGTCTCTCCAGCAAGTTCTATCAATGTCATATACCAGGTTAAGGTCCTTTGAGCGAGTGACCCATGTGCCATTTGTCTTGTGAATGTGCAGCATTTCCATTAAAGCTGCATCAGAGATTGTTCTACATGCAAGGCACAGGTTGCTTCTGTACGACAGAGTAAAGTGACAATTTCTGCCTGTCCACATAAGACAGATCTTATAGGATCATAGCAAGTTGCTAGGCTACTGGACCTGAGGCCTTTGTAAGCCTAGCCAATAAATTAGCCCATGTTCCCACAAGTCAGCACCCGATGCCTCTGTCCAGCAGGGACATAGGTGCAATCCCAGGGCTGTATTTTCCATTTCCCATCCAGTCATCCAGGTTCCTCTTAAAGAGGGATAATGAAGTACTCTACTTGATGTAGAGAGGTAGTCTATTCCACAGATGGAAAGTCTCTGGGAGACAAATCAGTTCCACCAGCAAATTCTATTGATGATGTTGAGCAAGTTGAGGTTTTGCATGCAGGTCACACAAGTGGAATTTGGCTTGCAGATATACAGCAATTTCATCAAGGTGGGGTCAGAGATTGCTCTGTATGCCAGACACAGATCACCTCTGAGGTGTCTGTATTAGATAGAGTAGAGGGACAGGGCTTTTAGCCTATCCATGTAGGATAGATCAAAGCCCTGGATTCTTCTGGTCAGGAACTTCTGTGGTCTCTCGAGCTGCTGCATGTGATTCATGAGGTACATGCTGAAAGAGGTGTTATACTTGATGATGGGGCTGATAAGGGAGGAATACAGGGAAGTTATGAGTTCCTTGTTCCTGGAAGAAATACCTTTAAGGAGGTGAGCCATGTAGAAAGCTCTCTGTACAATGGAGACATGATGGTCAAAAGTTTGACTGCTGTCAACTTGGGTGCCCAGGTCCATCACAACTGCTTGCCTGCTTAGGACATTGTTATTAATGTGATACTTTGTGGAGATGTCACTCTCTCAAAAGGGGATGATGATGCACTTTTTAGCATTTAGATTGAGGCCATGTTTCTGGCACCAGTCATTTGTCTGGGTGAGACCCTCTTATAGTATGTCTACATCATTAGGGGAATTGATGACATAGCTCAGCTTGCAGTCATCTGCAAACTTGGTCAGCTATAGACATCTGGTTTTGGCTTGGATCTTGGAGAAGTATATCCCAAACAGCAGGGGCCCCAAGACTGATTCCTGGGGTATACGGCTCATTACTGGTATATTACTTGAGGTAGCTTCCCCTATTTTGACTGAGTGAGTTCTATCAGTGAGCCAGTTAGTTACCCATCTGGTTACATACAGATTTATGCCAAGCTGGGATAGTTTATCTATTATGCCCGAGTGGGGAATAGTTTAGAAAGCCTTGGCCAGGTCAAGGTAGGTGGTGTGCACCATCTTGCTCTCATCCATGGCTTTAGTGACTGACTCAAAGAAGTCTGTTCTATTTAACCATTATGATCTCTCCTTGACAAAACCAAACTGTGTGGGATCAAACATTTGGAGGTTCCCAATGTCCTTGTTAATGTGGTCCATGATAATTCATTCAATGTCTTTGCAAATCATGCTAGTTAGTCTGATGTGTCTATATAACTGCCTGGATCAGTGGATGCTCCACCTTTGTGCAGAGGGATGACAGTGGCCATCCTCCACTTGGCTGGGATGAAACCGCTAATCAGGCTTAGTCTGAATAGGGTGCCTAATGGTGCTATGCGTTCCTGCCCAAGTTGATGCAGAATGCAGCCTGGGATGTTGTTGGATCCCATGGAAGCTGTGTTTTTAGCCTTTGAGAGGGTGGTGATGACTTGTTCCCTAGAGATAAGGGGTGGTGGGCAGATTCTGGGGATATCCTGGATTACTGATGGGGGACAGAGGGGTGAAGTTTTTACTGAACGTGTCTGCTAGCAGGTTGGCAAGAGCCATTTCATTTGTGTACATGGTGTCCTTGACCATCAATTCTGAGCAGATTTGGGTGTTTCCCCTTAGATTGCAGATGTATGTGAAGAAGTCCTTATGATTGCCTTTAGTAAATGTGGCCAATTTGTCCTCCAAGTTAGCTTTGGAGGACTTCACTAATACCCTTATTTGCCTGTGTAGGCCAAAGAGAGATTGCTTCCAATCTGGCATCTGTTCCTTCTTGGCCCTGGACAGCAAGTTTTTCCTTTTGTTTTAGAGTTTATTTGTAGCCAATGTCCACCAGACAGGTTTACTTTTCCTTGAGGAGGAGGATTTTGTCCTGTCAGGCATTGCTGAATCCATGCATTTATATAAATGGTCATATAATACTTTGGGGTAGGTTTGGACTTTAGTGCCAGTTCCTACTGTTGGGAGGGGGCTGTGAAGCTGTTTAGATCTTCCCTCAGGAGGTTATTGGCTTTGGAGAAGTTTTTTGTTTAACCCTAGTTGGGCGGAGGGGTCAGGGGAGACTGACTTTGAAGGTGACCGCTTTGTGGTCTTATCTTACTAGGGATGATGACACTGCAGGGAAGCTGCAGTGGTTTCCTATGTTGATTAGTACCAAGTCCAAGATATTGTCACCTCTTGTGGGGGTGTCAACCAGCTGGTCCAAAGTATTGGCATTGACTAAGTCAAGGACTCTCTGAGCATTTGTGTTCTGGCTGAAGTAGTTCTTCCAATTAATGTTTGGGTAGTTAAAATCACCCAAGATCAGGGTATAGGTTTGCATCTTAATAGATTTGAGGAGGTCCAGATAGGTGGCATGGACGGGTTCCTATTACGTGATCAAAAATCCCTTTAGGTGAATATGAAGATGTCTAACCATATTGTGCGAAGTACGTAAACCCCGAATGGTCAAAACCGCGAATTTCGAAATGTCGATTTGTTTTGGTTTGCCCGTCTGCAGTACAGCTCCGTAAGGTAAGTGTGCGATAGATAGGACTTTAGTGTTAGGATTTGGGTTAAGATAAGTGCATAGATAGGTACTGTATGTAAGAGTTAGTGTAGTGTTAGGTGTAGATTTTTTAGTGTATGTATGTGTATTATTTATTTTGTTTAGGTGTATATCTGTAGGGGATGTGTGCAGTAGTTATGGACCTTAGGGTTAGGGATGGATTAAGGAGAGTGCATAGATAGTTGTGTTTGTGGGGTTTAGTGTAGTGTTGGAGGTAGGGTTTTGGTGCTTTTATTTTGTTTAGGTGTATGTCTGTAGGGGATGTGTGCGGTAGTTACGAACCTTAGGGTTAGGGAGGGGTTAAGGAAAGTGCATAGATAGTTGTGTTTCTGGGGTTTAGTGTAGTGTTGGAGGTAGGGTTTTGGTGCTTTAGTTTAGGTTAGAAGTAGGGTTTGGTTAGTGCATGTATGTGGTTTATTTATTTTGTTTGGGTAGGTAGTATGTAGCGGGTGGTGAGGTTGGCTGACTATGACAGTCCGATATTTTTTTTCGCGGTTTAGTGTGTTCGGGATTTTCACAGTTCGTGGTGTAGGGGTCAATGTTTAGGTATTCACACATAGGGTTTTTCGCTTTGCTAATATAGACCAACATGGACATCCTGAGTCATCTTTGGGGGCCTGTAGCGCTAACTATGATTTGAATAGGGGTCTTGTCAACAACCTGGAGTGTCTCCTGTGTATCATACTATTTGACCAGTCTAGAGGTGTGTATATCTTTAATATATATGGAAACACCACCTCCTTTGGCTTTGCTGCCCTCAGTTTGGGGTTTGTATGTATAATAGGATGAGTAACCAGGTAAAGCTGGGATGCTCTCCATAGCTTTGAAACAGGTTTCTGTGACTGCACAAATGTCAGCTTCTTCCAGGGTTAAGAATGCTTGCAATGAGTGCAGTTTCATGTTGAAACTCCTAGTGTTCAGCACTATGAACTTTAAATTGCATTTAAATGAGATTCTCATGTTGGTAGTTTTGACCTCAAGATATTGCCTAAAAAGGCAGTATGGGGAGTCAAGAGCCTTTGCTAGGAGCCTGAATCCCAAGGGATACAGATGCAGGCCATCTCTGGCAAAGCATGATGGTGTGTCAGTCATGTCTTCCCAGGCTGATAGGTACTGGATCCCCTTAGAATGACAAGCAGAAACTAAGCCAATTGTTAACGTCAATCATTTTTTATTTGTATTGAGGCATCATTCTGGGAGATGGTAGAATGCTGCTTAAAGCTAGTGACATACCTGCCTGGAACACATTTGGTGAGTTTGATCACGTGTCTCTTCATATACTCCAGAGAGGTACGTCTTAAGTCATTCACGCCAGCATGTACTATGACACAGTCATAGCAGTACTTGTTGAAGGACTTGAGTGCATGGGTGATGTGGCGGATTCTGGCATCTGACAACCTACCATGACTTTCTTCTTATCCTGCCTGAAGAGGGGCACATGTGTGTCTCACAATGGAGTCTCCTATGATTTATATATTCGGTTTATGGTTAACCCTTAAAGGCTATGAGACACAGGTGTGTGGACTATGTGTGGTGTGGTAGGCTATGGAGTTTGCATGTGTTTTTGTCTCGGAGGTCTCTTTTGAGTAGGTATGTTTTTAAGAACCTCTGCATTTGTGGGTGTGTGTTTTGTTGGTGATGTTTCAGGTGTGGTATTTGTGCAGACAACCTTCTCAGTGCCAGGTATACCTGCTTGTGAGGGAAAAAAGCATAGACTCCAGGTTTTTAATGTAATTGCATCTTTCACAAATTGTGTTCCTAGGTGGTAGTAAGAGAGGCTTGTCTGTGTACATGAGACAGATGCTACACTGTCTCAGGATGCCCATATCAACCAGGATGGCAGGATAAACTGTAGGAAACTGTCCATCCATATTTTTCAGAATTGGTGAGGAAGATGAGCTAAAGGGGGGCAATGGTAGAAAGGTCCGAGTTGGGTACTAGTAACTTGTGTTTGTACAGAGGCTGTAAAGAAGCTTCACTACCTCAGGATCAAGCGAGTGCTAGTATGGGAAAATTTGAAGCTGGAATACCTTGCAATGAGTTAAATCAGCACAGAGGTGGTGTTCGTCATGCAAACAAGCACAGCCTAGCACAAACACAGGGTTTAAATACCAGAAAAGATGGAAGAATCTAGAAGCTCAGATTACTACCCAATCCTGCTATTCCTTAACTTTCAACCAGTCTCTCATGCTAGAGAAGGCTGTTACTTTCACTAATGGAGAAGGCAGGCTCCTACCAGCACAAAATGGCTGCCAGGAAACTCTGCAAGCAAAACAACCAGGCCTGGATGCATGTATCCTGACTATGCTACTTGAATAGAACACAGAAACTCCCAGAAAATAAAATGCACAGAAAAGAACAGACAGAACACTGACAAACAGAAAATACAACTCTCAGTATGAACAAAGCGGTTTACAGTTAAGGAATTCTGCAAAAATGCAGTTACAGTAATGAAACACTACTTCGCAATGAAAACACAGTTAAAACAGTGAAACACAGGAATGCAGTGAAACAGTAAAAAAAGCTTTATAACAGTGCAAAATGTAGTAGATTAGCTGTATAGCAAAAGTATAAGCATTAGGAAGTGCAATTCAATTAAATACATGTAAAAAACACTTATTCTGCTCTTGGAACTTCAGGGAATTTCTGCTATGTCACAGTGATGCTTGTCAGCTTGGGATGATATGCTCGACAAGCCACGATGCTTCGCTAGGGACGGCTTGCACCTGTCACCCCTGGGCTTTTGGATATTGGCAAAGGCTCTTGCTACCCCCATAGTGCCTTTTTTAGGCAAGACTCAAAAGACAAACCCACCTCCATAGGTATCACAAGGGATAAGAAACTAAGAGTAATGCTACTCAACGCCAGAAGTCTAAACCTCAAGATGCACACACTCGAAACTCTCCTTAGCATGGAGAACATCGATATCTGTGCAGTAACAGAAACCTGGTTTAGGGCTCCCGAGAGCACCCCAGCACTACCAGGTTATACCTCATACCAGGCTTTTTGTCCCCAAAACTTGGACCAAACCACAAAAGGAGGGAGAGTATCGATATTCATCAAAGATACCCACACCTCCAGGTTGGTGGCAAAGCACGAAGCATCACAGACTATCCATGTGCAACTAAATGTGGGTAAAACTGCCTTCCAGTTTATAGCCTGCTACAGACCACCCTCCCAAACCCAGGAGCCCCACTCGGCCTTCCTGAGAACACTGGAAAATATGAACGTCTCTCCAAACACCATTATATTGGGCGACTTCAACTACCCAAACATAGACTGGGAGCATTACTCTAGCTCCAACACCCTAGCCCAAAGGTTCCTAGAATTTATAAATTCAAATGCTATGGAACAACTTGTTACCACTCCCACAAGAGGGGAAAACATACTGGACCTGATCATCACCAACATGGGGACTCTATGCTCCAGACCAGAAGTGTATCCCTCACTGGTAAGATCAAACCATAAACTAATCTCACTGGATATTCACATCCCGACCCCACCCCCTGCCCAGAAAACCACAGTGAAAAACTTCTTTAAAGCAAATTTCACACTCCTCAAAACCGAGGTGGAATCCTTCAAAGCCCCCGGGCCTGTGGAAAAAATGGCCCAGACCGCAGAATCCTTTATAAATGCATTCTATGAACACCTTCAGGAATGCATGGATCATGCGATCCCAAATAAAACCAAGACCCAATCCTCTAAAGGTAGATGTCCTGTCTGGTGGACCCCAGCCATAAACAAAACTATACAATAGAAGGAAGAAACTACTAAATGATAGAGCAAAATCCCAAAAAGGGAAGGCATCACTGATCAGTATTAGCAAAAAACTACGGGCACTCATAAAATTGTCTAAGGCCAGCTTCGAGAGAAAAATTGCACAGGACACTAAGGATAATCACAAGGCTTTCTTTAGTTATGTTAGGAACCTGGGTGGTAATTCCCAGATATGCTCAGAATTAGTCCAAAATGACAAAAAATACACTGAACCCACAGACATTGCCAACATCCTAGCTGACAGGTTCAGTGCAAACTTCTCCCCCCACTTCCCCAACAAAAGGGCAAATATCTATCCCAGCAGAGTGCTGCCCCCCTGACATCTCAGATGCTCAGATAAGAGCCGCCCTCTCCAAAGCAAAAAACACAGCATCAATGGGACCAGACGGTGTCCCGGGCTGCGTCCTACATGAACTCCAAGAAGAGCTAATCCCAAACATAAAACTACTGTTCAATCTCAGCCTTACTACAGGATATGTGCCCAAAGAGTGGCGTACAGCAACAGTGGTCCCTCTCCATAAAGGTGGTGCCTCAACAGATCCTGGAAATTCACCCCATAAGCCTGACTAGCTTGGTCTGCAAAGCTATGGAAAGGATCATCATGGACCTCCTAAATAAAGATATTGGGGACCTACAGAAACTGGATCCTACCCAGTTTGGCTTTGTTAAGGGCAGATCCTGCCTCTTAAACCTGGTTGATTTCTTTGAAACAGTCACCAAGGCCATTGACGAGGGGAAGGTGGTCCACACAGCCTACCTGGACCTCGCAAAAACCTTCGATACAATACCCCACTCGGGCATTATAGATAAGCTCACCAGCTTAAATATGAACCCCTATGTCACTAGATGGATTGCAAACTGGCTCAAGGACAGAACCCACATGGTTAGAATTGTTGGAGCCATGTCAGCCTCCAAACCAGTTACAAGTGGTGTCCCACAAGGCTCAGTCCTGGGACCTCTCTTGTTCGGTATATATTTCTCGGAGGTACAGGCCAACATGGAAGGACTGTGGCTGACCAAGTTCGCAGATGACTGCAAACTGGGCACCATAATCGACTCTCCAGCCAACACAAGCATCCTCCAAAAGGGCCTCATAGAAACAGACGGCTGGTGCCAGAGCCATGGCCTCCAGCTAAATGCCAAAAAGTGTATAGTCATCCCCTTTGGTAAAAACAAAGTGCCCACAAATTACCACATAGGTGGTAATCCATTAAGTACAGAAGAAGTAATTAAGGACCTGGGGACCCAAGTTGATAGCAATCTCTCATTTGACAACCACGTGGCCAAAGTGGTTAGAAAAACATTTTATATAGCCCACCTAATCATGAAGGGATTCACATCTAGATCAGGGGAGGTCATCGTGCCTCTTTACTCATCCCTCATCCGGCCCATAATTGAGTACAATGCCCCTTTTGGGATGTACCTTACCAGACACCTGCAGCAACTGGAAAGACCCCAAAAGTACCTCACCAAGAGGATCAAAGGGCTCAAACAGATGCCATATGCTGTCTGGTTAAAGAAACTCCAGCTCTACTCAGTGGCATACCACCTGTTCAGAGGCGATCTGTGCCTGACGTATAAAGCCATGTCCAACCCGGAATTAATGGACATGCTGCACCTCAGAAAATCCAAATCCCATCGAGCTACGCGTTCAAGAGACTTGAACCTCAGCACTGAAATAAATAGGACATGTTGGAGGGACAGATTCATAACCCAGAGGCTCCCTTCACTCTGGAATAAAATCCCAGTCCAGGTTAGGCAGAGTCCCTCATTGACTCTCTTCAAGAGGAATCTTGATGAGTGGATGGGAGATCATAGGTTTACCCTGGGTATCACTTCTGTGTCACTGTTAGACAGAGGCACAGTATACTAACCTCGAAAAAGGGCATAGCAAAATAAGGCCTGTATGCAGCAAACCTGTATCCAGACTATGCTACTTGACTAGAACATAGAAACTCCCCGAAAAAGCACAGATAGAGCACTCACAATCATAAAACAGAACTCTCAGTATGAACAAAGATATTTACAGTTAAGTAATTCAGTAAAAATGCAGATACAGTAATGAAACCCTACTTGGCAATGAAATTGCAGTTAAAATAGTATAAAACAGTACAAGAATGCAGTGAAACAGTAAACAAGCTTCATAACAGTGCAAAATGTAGTAGATTAGCTGTATAGCACAACTATAAGCTTTAGGAAGTGCAATTCAATGAAGTAAATGTAAAAGAAAAATACTTGTTCTGCTCGTGGAGAAATTTCTGCTATGTCACAGTGATGAATCACCATTCCTCAGTCTTGAAGACCCTAAACTTTCTTTGCAAGGAACCCTTGTGGTCTCTCCAGTTACTGCTGGTGTTTGGAAAGGAACATACCAAAAGGTGCATTGTACTCTATTATTGGCCTGATGAGGGAAGAGTACAGGGTGGATTATAACCTCTTTTTGTCTAGAGGCAATGCCTTTACTTATAAGAGGAGCAATACAAAATGCCCTTCTTACCACTGTGGAGGCATGGTGATCAAAGTTAAAATTGCAGTTAACTGTGTGGCCAGATTTCTCACCACTGACTGTGTGCTTAGGGTATTGCTGTTGATATGGTAGTTTGCAGGGACATCACCCTCGCTGAAGGGGATGATAATGCATTTTTTTGCATTAAGTTTAAGACCATAACTTTGGCATCAGTCATTAGTCTGTATAAGACCTTCTTGTAGGATGTTGACATCCCTAAGAGTTTCAGTGATTGCTCCCAGTTTGCAGTCATCAGCAAACTTTGTCAGCCATAGCCTTTAGTTTTATTCTTTACTTCGGAGAAGTAGATTCCGAACAGTATGGGTCCCAGAACCGATCCCTGTGGAACACCACTGGTTATGGGTCTGCTGGAGGAGGTGGAGTCCCCTATTTTGACCATATGAGTTCTATCAGTGAGTCAGTTTGCAATCCACCTGACAATATATAGGTTGATACCCAGTTGGGTGAATTTATCAATGCTGCTTGAGTGGGGGAAGGCCTTGGCTAAGTCTAGTAGGCCATATGCACAGATTTTACCTCATCAAGGGTTTTGGTGACCGCCTTGAAGAAGTCTACCAAGTTTAACCGGCATGATTCCCCTTGACAAAACCAAACTGTGTGGGGTTGAGCATTTTGAGATTTCCTATATCCGTGTTAATAAGGTCCATGATGATTCATTCCATGGCCTTGCAGATAAGGCTGGTTAGGCTAATGGGTCTATAGTTACTGGGGTCCATGGACTTTGTGCAAAAGGATGACAGTAGCTGTTTTCCATTCCACTGAGATGAAGCCAGTGCTTAGGCTGTGATTGAAAAGCATGCCCAATGGTTATGCTAATGCCTGTTTTAACCCATGTAGAACACAGCCTAGGATGTTGTCTGATCCCACAGATGCTGTAGTTTTGGCCTTGGAGAGGGCATTTAAGACCTGCTCCTTGGAGATACTAGCTGAGATGCTGTGGGATATATGTGGTGGGATCAGGGAAGTGAAGTTTTCACTGAACCTGTCAGCCAGCAGGTTTGCTATATCTACAGGTTCTGTATATGTAGTACCATTAACTATATGAGTTCAGCGCAAATCTAGGCCTTACCTTTGAGGTTATGAATGTAGCTAAAGAACACCTTGTGGTTATCCTTGGTTAGAGAAGCTAACTTAGATTCATAGTCAGCTTTGGAGGACTTCACTAGGAGTCTTATTTTCTTGTTTGTAGAGGAGAGTATGTTTCCAGTTTTGAGACATTCCCTCCTACTCTTAGACAGCAATTTCTTTCTCCTATTGCATAGCCTATTAATGGCAGTTGTCCACCAGGCAGGTTTGTTTTACCTTGAAGACCTTGCTTTGGTTCTATCAGGTACAGCAGAGTCAATACAATTGTACAGGTGATCATATAAAGTATTGGTGTATAACTCAGCATAGGTGTCGGTTCCATCAGTGGGTGGAAGGGCTATGAAGCTATTTATGCTGTCATGTAAGATGTTGCAATTGGACTTTGAGATGTTTTTTAGTCTAGTTGTTGGGGGGGGGGGGTCTTGTGTTATAGTTACTGCTAATGTGACTGATTTGTGGTCACATCTCATCAGGGATGGCCCCACACTGGGGGTGGTGCAGCAGCCCCCCTTGTTGGTGAGTACCAGAGCCAGGATGTTTGAGCCCCTGTGCTTCTTTTATAATTTTTTTTATAGGATCATAGGAGATTACTAGGCTATCAACATGGAGGTCATTTAATTCTAGCCATTTCAACCCAATGTAATACCATAGAGGTAATGGTCAATACCAAAGATTGCATTTAGTGATGACTGCCCATGTCCAGAAGGGTTGTGAGCATGATCCCTGGTAAGAATTTATGGTGCTCCAGCCACTCTTCCAGGTTTCTCTTGAACAGTGTCATAGAGGTGCTCTGTCTCACATGAATTGGTAGCCTGTTCCATAGATGTGGTAGTTACTGAGAGATAAATCTGTCCCTCCAGCATGTCCTATTTAAGCCCCAGGCCATATATAAGTTCCTGTAATGGGTAGCCCTAGACCCATTAAATTTATGGATATGCAGTAAGTTTATTAGGTTTGGTTCTTGGGTTGCTCTGTAGGCCAGGCATACGTTTCCCCTAAGAAGTCTATATGATAACAGAGTATAGTGATAGGGATTTTAGTTATCCATGTAAGGCACATGCTGGAGGCCCTTGATCTTCTTTGTTAGAAACCTCAGAGGTCTCTCTAATTGCTGTAGATGCTTAGTACAGTACATACTGAATGGGGCATTATACTCCATTATGGGCCAGATAAGAGCTGAGTATAGAGGGGTTATAACTTCTTTTGCTCTCGAGGCAATAACTTTACTAATTAAGTGAGCTATGTGGAAAGCTTTCCTTACAATGGTAGACACGTCGTGGTCAAGGTTAAGGTTGCAGTCAACCTGTGATCCCAGGTCCCTTACCACTTCATGGGTACTCAGGGTATTGTTATTAATTTGATAGTGTGAAGGGAGATTGTTTGTGTGGAAGGGAATGATGATGCATTTCTTTTCATTGATGTTGAGACCTTGACTAATACACCAGTCGTCGGTCTGTGAGAGACCATCCTGGAGTATACTGACATAATTTGGGGATTCAATGATTCACCTAGTTTGCAGACATCTGAAAATTTGGTCAGCCATGGCCCTTTAGTTTTGACCTGAACTTCTGAGAAGTATATACCAAACAGTAGGCGGCCCAGCACTGACCCCTGTGGCACCCCACTTGTACCAGGTCTGCTGATTGAATTGGAGTCACCCACTTTGATAGGGTGGGTCCAGTTTGTGAGCCAGTTGGCAATCCATCTTACAATGAAGGGGTTTACATTCAATTTGCTAATGCCTGAACATGGGATTGTCAAAACCCTTTGCCAAGTTGAGGTATGCTGTGTGCACAGATTTGCCCTCATCAATGGCCTCGGTCACACTTTCAAAGAAATCCATTAGATTTAACAGGCAGGATCGGGCCTTCACAAAGCCAAATTGGGTAGGGTCCATGGTTTGGAGGTGACCTATGTTATTTATGAGGTCCATAATGATATGTCCCATGGCCTTTAAGATGACGCTAGTCAGGCTTGTGGGGCTGTAATTCCCCTGGTACTGTTGCTAGGATACTTATGTGGAGAGGAATAACTGTAGCTGTTCTTCATGCAGCGGGAGCAAGCCCTGTGGTTAAGCTATAATTGAAAAGGGTACTTAATGGTGATACTAGTTCATGTTTTAGCCTGTTTAGTAGACAGCCTAGGATGCCATCTGGTCCCATAGAGGCTGTGTTCTTTGCCTTGGACAGGGCTTTGAGGACCTGCTCTTCAGATATGTAAGGTGGGGGTAGTTTGGGAAGGGGGGAGTTTGGGAAAGGGTTTGTTGTAAGTTACAAGGGGATAAGGGAGTGAAATTTTCATCATACCTATCTGCTAGCAAGTTCATTATCTCTGTGGGGTCAGTGTGTGTGATACCATTAGCCACTAGTTCTGCACACGCTAGGGTCCTACCTTTTGTTATGTACATAGCTATAAAAGGCCTTATGGTTATCCTTGGCAGTACTTGCTAGGTTTCTCTCAAAGGAGCTCATGGATGATTTCACAAGTTGTCTTATTTGCCTGTTAAGACTTAGGAGGGTGCTTTTCCATTGTTGGGTCCTTGTCTTTGTTTTCTTGGACCGCAACGTTGTACATTTATTGTAGAGTTTGTTGATGCTGGAAGTCCACCATTTACTTGGGGCTCTGGCTTTGATTCTCTCTGGTACAGCTGAGTTTATACACTTATGCAAGTGATTTATACAGGGTTCTAGTGTAAGCTTCAGCGTAGTTACCACTTTCAGCTTGGGGTTGGGCTTGGAATGCATTTATACCTTCACCTATGTGGGTATAGTTTGCCTTGGTTAAGTTTTTGAAGCCTGATTTTTATTTATTTATTTAACATTTGCTTACTGGGAAAATCTGACTTAAAATAAGTTGGTTTTCAGTAGAGACCCAAGGAGAAATGCTCCAGACACATGTCTGCATGTCTGAGTTCACCCTTTGTGAGTTCTCGTGTTAGTGTCTGTTCGAAGGTGACTAACTTGTAGTCCGTTTTAACTAATGAAGGGTCCAATAGTTGCAGCAGTACACTTGTTCAACAAATTGGTGAGGACCAGATCTAGAATGTTTGTTCCTCTTGTCGGGGTATGGACAATTTGCTCCAGGGAATTTGAATTCAGAGTCAAGGAACTTTTGTGCTAATAAGTTTTGGCTAGAGTAGGTTTCCCATTTGATGGTAGGATAATTGAAATCCCCCATAACCAGTGTGTTTGTTAAAATTTGGATTGTCTTCAGTTTGGTTAAGTAGGCTTCATCAGTGCTGTGACCCATGGAGGGGGATCTATAACTGGCTAGGACTTGAATGGGGGTTTTCACACCATAACCGGCACCTGGAGTAACTCCATAGAGTTGTCCAGATTAACTAGACATGAGGTGAATTTTATCTCTAATATACAGTGAAACACTGCCTCCTTTGGTTTTCACACATTCCTTTTGAGGTCTAATTGCAATGCACTCTCACTTTATATTCCATTTTCATGTTCTTGTTTATCTCACATTTATCCAATACACTGGTATTTCCTCCATTAATTTCTTTAACTATGTACTTGTAATTTCAGTCACACTGTACACATCCACAACTTTAGATAAGGTGTGATAAGATCGGATCTACTTGTTGTAAAAGTCTGTTCTTTATTTATTTATTTGTTGACATTTAATCACCAGGAAAGTCTAGCTGAGTTGGATCCCACTTTCAGCAGAGGCCCAGGGAGAAACACATCAAAGTATTACAAAATATTTTAAGAACAATAATTTTACAGTCTTCAAAATAATACAAAACATCTATGACTTAAATACTTATGCCAAATAGTATTTAAATACTGTGAAAACAATGGTTAAGAATAAATGCAAGTTATATGATGATGATTAAATATTTAGAGAAATCTTAGCCAGTTTACAGATAAATTAAGGGTAAGTTAGTATAATACAAACAGGAATTGTAGTATGAAGTGACAGAAAAGCAGGTTTATGGTATATTTAAAGAGAATGCCAATGGAGAGAAATTGATAGAAGTAAGAAGGTGAGTGAAGAAGGGAGAGTTAGGAAATGTAAGCTATGAATAGGTACTTGGTCATATTTAGGGATATAGTTTATCCTGGTGTTGAGCAGGAATAGACAGCTTTTGGCTAGGAAGTCTTTCAGAATGATTTTGAAGGATAGGAGGGAAGGTATTGACCTGATGGATACAGGCTAGGAGTTCTAGGCCTTAGCAACATGACACGAGTACAGACAATATCCATCAGATTTGATAGGCGTTTAGACAGGATTTTTTGGCCATTGGATCATAATGACCAGTTGGGAACATAGTTGTATAGACTGTTTAGTGCTGGACAAGAAGATGAATGCTGGATAATTTTATAGGTGTTAAGAAGCTGTGTATATGTTAGTTGATGGGATAGTTCTAATAGATTTAGACTTTTTAGTGTTATACAGTTGTGGGTTCTGCAAGGGTTATTTCCTACAAATTTAGCAGCTTTGCTATAGCATCATTCAAGTTTTGATTTTTATGATGCCTGGATGTTAGTAAGGATGGGAGCACAATTATGAAGTATTGGGAGAAGATAAATAGTGACACATACTTTTAATTACGAAGGTGAGAAAGTTTTTGGCTCCATAAAGCATCCCTAGTTTTTGATGAATTTTTCTTATGCAATTTTGTATATGAAGGTTGAATTTAAGATCACCCACTATCATCCCTAATAATTTGCTATGAGAAGTGACTTCAATAGCTGTAGTATAAAGACAGAGGACTTTAATTTTTTTTTCATGTAAGAGAGAGATTTGTGGAAAACGTAGTAGTTTAGTTTTTTTTATGGCTGAGCATGAGTTGTGACTTACAAAGCCAAGTTTCAGTGGCTGTTAAAACTTTCTGAGCATTTTTGGAGGTATGCCATGTTGTCAGATTATGCAAATTAGTGTGAAGTCATCTGTAAACTGTTTAGAGAAGTCTGCTGAGTGGATGTGTGGAGGGTGATGTTAAAAATGAGGAGACTAAGGATAGATCCTTGTGGCACACTGGTGATGACTGGAGGTATGGAGAGAAAGGGTCGAGTGCCATTTTACTTAATGATACCTATTGGATAGGTGGCTATTGAATCATAGAAGGGTAGGCTGAGAAAGGCCTAATGAGGACATCTGAAGAAGTTTGCTGTGACAAATTGTGTCAAGGCTTTAAATAAGTAGACTAGTTTGCCGTTATCTCTAGCTTTACTGACATTATCTATATAGGTTATAAATGTAATATCAGTAGTGTGGAAGGATGGAAGCCATTAGCAATTGTTTTTTTAATGCATTTTTCAAATATTTTGGAGAGGGGGCTTGCTATAAGCCTAAAGTTAGTAAAGTATGTTGAATTTTCTTTGTGCAGAAGTATAATGTGTGACATTTTCCAGAGACTGGGAACATGGGATTCTTGGTTTGATCTATTTATAATAACTGAGACAGGATAGGATCGACTGCTACTTTAAGGTCATCAGCTGAAGTAGACCCTGGTTTGAGTTTGAGTAGTTGTATATGATGTAGGCTCAGGTTTGAAGGTGAAAGTGGATGTGATTATATGTGGCTGATGATCAGGGTTAGTATTAGATGTTGGGTAATTCTTGATTAGAAATGCTGTACTATCTAGATGAATTCTATTGTGGTTTCAAGTGGTGAGTTAATGGGAGAGAGGTTAGCATTGGATTTTTGTCTGGGATGTAAGATTTCTTTAATGGCTATCCAGAATCTTTTAGGGGTGTGTTTACTATTATTCTGAAAGTTACTGTAGCATATTTTTTGGTCTGCATTTATTTGTTTTTAGTATGATTACAAACATTTTCAATGTATTTGCTTTTTGGTACATTTGCAAAGCATTCTGAAGTTTTTAAGATATTTTAGTGTTTTATATTACTGCCCTTCTTTCCATACTTTTTCTCTATCCTATATATTAGCATTCTACTCTTTTTGGATAGCCAAATTGCATTATTTGTTTTCAGTCTTCTCCCTGTAGGAGGTGCCAGGCTATTTAGGATATTCATGAAAGTTGTACTGAATTTGTTTACAGTATCATCTAAATGGAGGGTTTTTAGTAAGTTCCAGTTAATAGATGATAGGGTAGTCATGAACATTTGTAGGCAAACTTGGAAAGGTTGCGTGTTGTTTTGTAAACATGCTGTTTAAGTGGATGTGTGAGATGTTTGGTTGTATAGATTGGGGGATGATCACTGAGAGTCTGATATTTTACCTGTCGCAGTGTATTTGGGTCTTGATACTAGAATCCAGTCTAATAGGGAATTTGATGTCTTGCTATAATGTGTGGCGCTATTAATTAGTTGTATGAAATCATCATCCTAGATGTAAAGTATAGGATATCTTCCAGTATTGCTATATTGTCGCCAGGAGGGATGTAATAGACAGTAATACATATTTGCTTACAATTGTTTACTTTCAGGATAGTAATAAGATGAGCAATACTTGCCTATTTTATACCACAAATCTTTCTGCTTGTATTTCATAAATCTTGCAACCCATGAAATTCAGTCTTTGGCTTGATTCTTTATTTTGTTATCACATATCTGTAGTTTCTGATCCCTTGTAATGAATAAATGGTAAATAAATTAATTTCTTTAGGTCTACAACAGTTTCTGAATTTCTCCTTTATTTCTGATGTTTGGTCTTTCTTCTCTTAAAAGACAGAAGTGCAAAATACTTCAGTGCTTCTGATTTCAGATTTATTTATTGGCATTTGTTAACTGGGACCATCAAAAAAGTACAAATACTGTTCCTTATCAGTGGAAACCTAGTGACTGAATCTCCAAGCATTAGGTTGGTATACATTCTCCATTTCCAAATGAGATAGTTGAAAGTATATTTACTGCATAGAGTCAAAACACATAAAATATAGATTGCTTATAGCACAAAATGTAAAAACAAAACATTTGATTTTTATGGATTTTCTTAAGAACAAAAATGGGCCCACTAAGAAGTATATTATTTAGCTGTAAAACCTATTATCAATGAGAGATGAGAAGACCTTTTGTAATAGAGATAAGAGAAAGGATAGATTAGACTAGTGGAGAGGAAAGTTTATACTATACTAGATTAGTATGGTAGTGGGGCAGTAAAATATGTTGATAGAGAACACGGTAGTGATAAAATAATGACTACTGACATAAGGTTCTTTATTCAAGCTGGCCTTGACCTATGTGGGGGAAATGATTGAGTATGTGTATAAGGTGATATTCAGTGTAGCCATAACTAGGGAGGTGCAAAGGGGTTGCTGCCAATGTACAAGCTGTCAGGGGGTGCTATCAACAATTGCAGTGCAGTAATGATATTGCTTTATAAAGCAGTGAGAATATTGGGACTTCATAAAATAATGCCAGTAATGACATTTGTGACTCTGCTGAAGCACTAAACCACTTATTTATTTGTTTGTGTATTTGTCTTTGTTAACCTGGAACGACCCATGGAGAAAAGCTCCACATTTGAGTTACACATGATGTAAGTTTATAATTGTAGGGTAAAACATCTATACACAAGCTTATTTACATGATTTTTAAACATTTTTAAATCTGTTTTAATATTTCGTACATGAACCTAGCATTTTAACACAAAAATGAGAGAAATGAAAATAAATTGGCTAAATATTCAATAGAGAAATAACGTACAGTAACAACTAATGTATTTATTATTGATGGCTGCAGGGAAAAGAGCAAACTGGGTATTTTTTAGTAATAATTTACAGACAGATAAGTAGAATGTAGATTAAAGAAATATGAGGAAGATGTGAAATGAAATGTTATGGAAATGAGCAGAAAGATAAATGGACAGAGTTGGAATTGTGATAGTGTATGAGAGAAGGAGGAAAAGTAATAAGTTAAGTGCAATATGTGGAGGAGCGATAAGTACAAAATGATTGGGAAGTAAAGTGGATGTAAGAGTTGGAGAAACGTAATCTGCATAAAGCTAGCTAGGTGAGCAGGAAGAACAGACCCATCTTTGGCATAGGTGCTTAAGCAAAGTTTTAAAACTATTTAAGTTTTCCATCTGTTTTAACTGTGCGGGGATTTCATTCTAGAGTTTTGACACATGATGAATATAGAGAGAATCTACAGCAGTGTTGAATGTCTTACTGATGCATAGTAAAAGTTTATTGCTAAAGCAAAGGTCTCTAGTGGGTGAATAGTACAATAGAGTATTTTATAATGCTGGACATTTCCCTGGATGCTACAATGGGTTGTGGACAAAGATTAGTTGAGTATGCAAGACAGTGGTGTTTTTTTTTTTTTTATAAAAATAGTTAGTTGCAAATTTAGCTGTTTTGTAGTAGCAGAATATGTAGCGTTGATATTTGTAGGAATAGGAAAAGCATCTAATAGAAAAGGAAGGAGGTATGTTGCTGCAAAGGTAACCCTTGCTTGATTGAGGAAGTCAGTGGGAAAGTTATCAGTAGCTGAGGTTTTTGTTTTTAATATGGCTAGTAATTTTTTATGGTTAATGTTGGTATGGGCTGAAAAGTAAAAGTGTTACTTCGATGGAAGTTGGAGGGGTGAAGTGGTCCCTGATTGATGGAACAGACTGGATAAAATAAGTGCTGAACTGAGTGACAATGCAGTCTTTGTTGTTTGAAGCTGAGGGAATCAGATGTCATTCTTTCCATGCTTTATCTCTTTGCAGCATGAGCTGTTTGGTCTTTTGTCAGCCATAGTGCTGTTAGATTTTACCCTTGTCCTATTTGGTACTAAATCATTTAGTATTTTTAGGGAGGTGTAACTGAAGTGAGTAACTGCTTCATCTAAGGGCATTACTCTTAATACATTCCAGTCGTAGTGGGACAGGGCTGTAATAAATTTGACTTATCAAATATGGTTAAATTGTGTGATAAGCAACCAGAAGATTATGGGGTTTGTTTGTTAATATCTAGTCCAGTTTGGACTCCCTATTAGTACTTTTGTTGATTCTGGTCATAGAGCATATTAGTTTTGTGAAGCCAAATACGTGAATAGAGTTCTTGGGGTTGCTGCTGTTTATGGATTGCCAGTCTATATATTTAGGTCAACTAAGATGAAGGTTTCCTGGGGAATGTTGTCAGATATCCAGTGTGGGATATTTTCAGCTGTGTTAATGTTGTCTGGTGGGATGTACATTGCTGAGATGCATACAGATTTCTTTTGGCGGATCTTAAGGTATGCAGTCTGAAGTTCAGCATTATTAAATGTTGTGATATTTAGATCAGCAATATCACCTGCTCTTCTAAGATTTCTGTCCATTAGTATGTTAAACTTGGGGAATAATTTTGTTTTCAGTTATTTCTTGTTTAAGCCAGGTTTCAGTGATGATTAGAATATCTGGGGAGTACAAATCTAGACATGCATGGATATCATGAGTTTTGTTGCAGATGTTCTTGAGGTTAATGTTGGAAAAAATGAGGTTAGTTTTATTACCCGATGGGAAAATTGTGTTGGAAGCATTGGAAATTAATGGGTTGGCCGTGGTGGGTAGTTGATGTATGGCTCTGGGCTTAGGTGAATATCTCCATTAAGATTTAGGATGGAGGTGGGGTGAGTAGAGGTATAGAGCCATTTGTATTTGTATCTGACTTTCAGCACTACTGAAAAAAGTATTATTCTTCATTTTAATATAATTATAAGGGAATAAATCTGAACATGTTTATTAGTACAGAGAAGGAAAGCCAGACAGGGAGAGAAGGAGGGTTTTGTGAAGTAATTTGTGTATATTGGAGTGAGCTAGTGTTGAGTGTACAAAGCAATACCAATTGACTTGCTGTCACTGTATGTTGAGATGGTGAGAGATTAGATGGGCAGAATAAGGTGGAGGGTTTGGTAAAATGATGTCTGTGTGGTATATTAATGAAAGGAGCATCATGAGAAATGGCGAGAAACAGGTGCAAAAAGGATGGGGGGATGTTTGAAGGGTAGTATATAGACAGTTAAGGTAATGGAGAGTGGTTACGTTGTATGGTATAAGTTTGTGGGCAAGGGAAGGTGAAGAAGTGAATAGTGCATAGATGAGGAAGGAGGCCAAAAATGTGCACTGATGAGAAGGATAGTAGTCCAAATTAGTAGTTAGTATCTAAAAAAGTGCTTCTGTGATGTGTGTGTGTGTGTGTGTGTGTGTGTGTGTGTGTGTGTGTGTGTGTGTGTGTGTGTGTGTGTGTGTGTGTGTGTGTGTGTGTGTATTGATAAATGTATATACATAAACATTTATATATATTATAATCTACAAGTGTGTGCATGTGAATGGATGGATAAAAGTGTTGGTAAGCAGGAATGTATATGGAAGAAGGTGGGTTGAGAATGTTTGTAAAGAGAGATTTAAGTCTGTGGAATGGGCTGCAGCAGGAACTGACAGAGGATAGAAACTGGAAGAGGGTTTTTAATTTTTATGGCTCAGGAGTTAAGGAATAATAAATGTACAGGTCTGGGGATGGTTGCAGGAGGGGATAATAGACTTTTTTTTAGAATGAGAAGTGATTTTTTATGTTTTTTGATTTTTGCTCATTTGAGAATCTGCATAGGGTGCCAAATAATCAAGTCATTTCCCTGATATTGAACTATTATGTAATGAGGGGACAAGGCCACTTGTTATAGCTGATATTTTAGGCTGCTGCAGATCCCAGCCCCCTACAAATTCAGACCAATAACATACTATAAATTTCTAGGCTTCTCATCTATTCAGTGCAAGTTCTAAATAAATCTGGATGTACATCTCCCAGCTTTCTACTAAACTGTTTCAGAGATAGAAAATTATTTGTATGTGTGTGTACACACACGAGAGTCCATTATAAAACAAAAAAAAACTATTTACATAGGTCCATAGCTGATCAATACATCAAAGTTATCCATATCAACATTGATTACTATTTTTCAAATGTCTTTAAGCTTAAGCCAAGATTTATATGAATGTGTAACATTAGAAGTTTTTATCTTTATAGTATGCGATTCACTACTGTAAACGTTTTGCCATACTAACAAATTTAACACAAGAGGGGTAACTACAGTTTTTAGTAATTACTTTTTTGACTATAGCAAATATAGACCAAAGAAGAGGCACTTGGGTTTTTGGAATTTTATTAGGATCTGGATCATTAAATAAAACTAAACATTTAGAAATATTTCATCCATTTGACCATAGAGCTTGGTTGAAGTTTTTTCATTATTTCCAAAAAGGGGAGATCACTTCACATTCATATACCATATGCATCCAGCTATTATTTCAGAATCGCATCTCTATAGCATTTAATTCTATTTCATTTATACATAATTGTAAGTTTGTTAGGAGTGACAAAAGGTCTGTATAAGAATTTTCAAGTGAAAATTTTGCAGTATAATGAAGTGGTTTTATCTATAGATTTTAATATTATGTTCTTGTATTCTTCAGAACTTTCAGAAATTTTCATTATTAACTTTTGAGGAACAATTCCAATAGAATTTGCCTAAATATTTGAAATCTAACTTAAAAATTTTATACATTTGTGACAAATGTAATTTATTTTTCATTTCATTATTACTGATATGTGTTAAGAATTCCAGTACTTTGGGGAACAATTTATTTCTTATCTAGTTTAAATATCTTATTTATCTCTATGTTCAAAAGTCTCTAAATATTTGTAAAATTAACCAATTCTTAGAATTTTGATTGTATTTGGACCTTACATTTTTAACAGTATATATATATATATATATATATATATATATATATATATATATATATATATGTGTGTGTGTGTGTATATGTATATATATATATATATATATATATATATATATATATAAAATCAGTACCATTTAAAACTGATGTCAATAAATTAAGTTACTTTGTTGTTTCAGTACTACCATTTTGTTGAAGTTATGAGTTTCTAAGCAGTCATTTGTATATGCAATTGGCAACATAGAAAGTATTAAGTCTTTAATACAATGGTTAGAATATGTGAAGTTTTGGAAAGAGGAAATGATGCTATTTAAATAGGGAATTTGAGAAGAGGGTGTAATTCCATTTAAGACAAAATCCTTTAATACCCAGATAAAACTATTAGGGACTGTTTGTTTATGACTGGTTGTGATATATTTAGTATTTACTGACAGTATTTATTTATGTATTTGTTTCATTCTGAATCATAAGATTCATTTATCCACAACGCTATAATGTTTGATTGCTGAAGTAGCATACAATTGTACAATTGAATATTAGGGAATCCTGTTCCACCATTATCCCAACCTTTTCTCTCCCAGTCAAGGGAAACTCTTGGTTTTATTAGGATGCCAAAAAAAAAATAGAATATTATTTATATTCACCATTTTTTTTGGTGCAGATGGTACTAAAGATTGTAAGACAAACCCCGGGATTCATGAAGCTTGCGCCAGGTGCAGGCATAGCGTCGGTGATCTAACACCAAATAGGGCCACCAAGCAATTCAGGTATGAGCTGTTTCCACATTCACTACCTGCATATGCCATGCCCGCACAGCTCCCAGTGCCTGTATGCTAATCACCCCATGCACAGCAGTGTAGCATGCAAGTTAATGTATATAGTGATTCAGGAAGTGGTGCAGGCGTAGTGTAAGCATGCAGAAATGTAAACCGAAAAAAAATGTTATTTTTCAAACATAAAATCGGAGCCATGACAACGGACCAAACTCGCGTATTATACTGTTAATATATGCCAATGGCTAAATATATAGCTATTGCATAAAACAACATGCACAAAATATGAAAAAGAACATTTAATATTATGCCCACACTAACGCGAAGTTAAAGCGCAGGGCATCTGTGCACAAACAGGATCGCAAGGAATATACAAAATTATAGAATAAAACTGCAATGAAAACATATCACTATTTCCCCATAATAGTCAATGGCAGGCATGCTGCACCATACTCCTAGCGCAAGGGTTGCTAAGGGGCAGTGATAGTGTTATGCACAGTAGCTAGGAATTAGTAGGCAATGCCATGCAAATGAGAGGAGTAATACTGAATCGGAGATTTCCCACTGGTGTAAGGATGCACAAAACAGCACAGTGTTATAACACCGAGGTGAGCCCTTGAGATAAAAATGACATTGAGGGGTGTGTCACCATTGCTGTAAGCACATTGGAGCATTGCTAACCCGGTTTGCCTGTTGCTAAGCAAAGCTGCAGGATAGGGGTGTGTTGAAGTAGCCATTGCTTTGCTTAGCTGAGAGCACACAAGGTAACCGAATGTGCATGTGAACGTGAATGAAAACGTGCTGTAAACCCGGTAAACGGCTGTGCGCAGCACGCACCAGAGTGGAAACAGGAAGGATACGGGAAAAAGATAAGGAAATGCTGCAGCATGGAAATAGGAGTACAAATGAGTAATTAACACCTAGGAACCCACAGTGGGCCATTGACAACAGCTAACAAGGCTGCTAGCAGCTACCCACAGAACAGGAAAGGGGAGGTGCCGTACTGTCCTAGGAACCCACAGTGGGCCATTGACAACAGCTAACAAGGCTGCTAGCAGCTACCCACGGAACAGGAAAGGGGAGGTGCTGTACTGCAAAGAAAACAGAACAGTCACAGCAGAACAAAGCAAAATTGCAGTAGATTAGCTACGTAACACATTTCGCAACACATTTCGCAACACATTCCTGGGTAGGGAAAGTACAAAACAAGAAAGCCAGCAGCTGGATGCATGCCTGTCAATGCGAGGAAATTCGGGTTGAAAAGTGAAATAAAGGGCAACAGATAAATCATGGCAGGCAAGCATAAATCAACACCAAAGGCCCCACAATTGCAGTACTCACTGTAAAATCCATAATTAAGATACCCTGCAGCTGGAATTGCACATACACACCCAATGACATCAACAGCATCCAAAGCACAATAGTATAAAGTGTGAAAGCACCTCACACACACTTGTATTCCCAAACACTCTGCACCATCTGTGTAAACAGATGGGAAACTTTTAAAATGTACATGTTGGGGGCTGCCATAGCTTTGATTCATCAGCATGTGTAGGAGACTAAAGGTGGTGTGGAGGATGATGCTGACAACCACCTCAGGCACCGGAGGAGGAGAAGAGTGTTTAGACCAAGGGTAACCTACCAGGGGCTAAATGATCTGGAGATAGTAGAGCATTACAGGGTGGACAGGGACACCATACAGCAGCTTGTTGAGCTGTGCTGGCCATGCCTCAGAGTGAGAAATAACAGAGGGGAACCCATCCCAGTGGACACTAAGGTATGTGTAAGCTTGAGAATACTAGCCACAGGTACCTTCCAAAGGCCAACTGGGGATATCCTGGGGGTCTCACAGGCATCGGCATCCAGGGTACTCCACCAGTTCCTGGATGTCATGTTACCACATGCCAATGAGTACATATACTTCCCCAAATGCAGGAGGAGTTGGCCAGCAATATGCATCGCTTCCACCACGTGGCAGAATACCTGGAGGTACTGGGTTCAATAGACTGCATGCACTTACACATCAAGTCACCACCCGGTGAGCAGAGTAGGTGCTACATAAACCACAAGGGATTCCCCTCCATCAACTGCCAGGTCGTGTGTAATGCCCAGGGCATTATCATGGATGTGTGTGCTGGCAGCCCTGGAAGCTATCAAGAATCCCACATCTGGCATGCCTCACAGCTGTATCAGGTATTTGCCAGGGGGGACATCCCATATGGCCACCTGGTGGGGGATGCTGGCTATGCACTGGAACCATGGATGATGACTCCCATCAGAAATGCACACACACCCATGCAAGAATGCCATAATGAGGCACACGCACAAGCCAGAATCATTATAGAGTGTGTTTGGGATGCTGAAATCCTGGTTTTGTTGCTTGGACATTTCTGGTGGAGCCTTGCAGTACTCTCCAGGCACGTGTGCCCACATCTTCATAGTATGTGCCATGCTACACGATATGATCCTGCGGAAACAGCTGCAGCAGGGACAGAATGGTGAAGGCCCTCACAGCCCAACACCATTGCCAAGGGCCCCACAGGCACAGAGGTACTCAGACCACGAACACCCTGAGCCAGCCCCAGTAGGCAGATGGAGGAGTGCCCAGTTTGCCCATGCCTTGGCAGAGGGAACATATAGCACACACACACTGACAGTGTAGGCACCTACAGACTGACACCCTTCTCCACCTGCACATACAGTAAACATGGATAGCACACACACAAGACCACCAGTAAATTGTCATGTATAGGTGGTCTACTGTGTGCATCCTACAGAGGCAGCCCTCAACTATTGCACACACAACCGCTATTGGCATAAGGTAAGTCAACACCTGAACAGTAAATTAAGCTATCGGCATGTGTTGATACTGTATGTATAGGTTTACAGGTACATAGGTAGGTACTTGGCTAACTGCCCAAGGCCATTCATATGCCTAACCGAAATGTCAGCTGTCGCCACCCCATTAACTAACTGTCCCTCTGTGAAGCAGAGCCAATTGTGGGATCCCTGGGGTGTACCCACTGTTCCCATCCAGTCTGCAAGGTGTCCCTGGAGTGTTAGTGAGGGGCTCCATATAATGTAATCAGGGATGTAGTTCCAAAGCATGGTGAGTACCTGTGACAGGAATCTGTCACTCCAGCATCTTCCAGTTATGGTTGTGGCAAGGTTTAGCCCATCACAGTGTGTGGCTCAATGTGACATGGATTTCCATAGGTGGAGCATATCCATTAAGCCTAACTTGGACATGGCTTTGTTGGGCAGCAAAGATCATCTCTGAGTAAACGAGATGCCACTGAGTAATGCAAGAGTTCATGCAGTCTGGCAGCATGGGACACATGTCTGAGGCCAGTAATGCTCTTGGCGAGGTATGTTCGTGGGCCCTCAAGCTGTTGGATGTGTCTTCTGTGGTACATCCCAAATGGGTTATCATACTCTGATGGGATTGATGAGTGATGAGTAAAGGGGCACAATAGCCTCAGTATGTCTAGATGTGAACCCTTATGTAATCAGATGGCCTACATAGATGGATGGCCTAATTACTTTGGAGATATGATTGTCAAAGGAGAGATCACTATCTAATGTAGTCCCCACATACCCATTACCTCGTCTGTATTAAAGTGGCTGCCATTCATGTGTTAATATGTGGGTGTTTAGTTTTCCCAACATGGAATGACCATGCAGTTCATGGCCTTTAGCTGGAGGCCATGACTGTGACATCCTGTGTTGGTCTATGTGAGGCCCCTTGAAGGATGTATGTGACAGCTGGACTGTCAATTACGGCTCCCAGTTTGCAGTGATCACCAAACATGGTCTGCTGTAGTCCACCTGTGTTTGCCTGTACCTCTGAGAAGTATATGGCAAACAGTAGGGATCCCAGGACTGAGTACTGTGGGACACCAGTTGTGACTGGTTAAGAGTTTGACCTGGAGGCTGTTAGGCTTACCATGTGGGTTCTGTGTGCAAGCTTGTTGGCAACCCAACCTGTGATGTATGGGTGTATGTACTGGCTGGTGAGTTTATAAACAATACCCGTGTGGGGAATGGTGTCATAATCCTTGGCGAGGACCAGGTAGTATGTATGAACTACCACACCTAAAGTCTACGTGACTGTAAGACATCAAACAGGATCAGCAGGCATGATCTGCACTCAGTCAAGCAGACCTGGGTTGGGTCGAGTGTCTGGAGGTTCCCAATGTCTCTGTTAATGAGTTCCATGATGACATGCTCCATAGCCTTGCAGAACAGGCTAGTCAGGCTTATACGGAATAGTTCCTGGGGTCCGTTGTGGTGCCACCTTTGTGGAGTGGGGTCACTGTTGCTATGCACCACTCTGTATGTATGTAGCCTGTAGAGAATCTGTGTTTGAACAGTTTGTTTAGTTGAGAGGTTAGTTTATTTGGAGCTCATGTAAGACACAGCCTGGGACACTGTCCGGTCCCATTGAAGGGCTGTTTTATCCTGTGTGTCTGATTGACGGGGCCATACATTCTTGTATGGTTAAGGGCTGTTTAGGGGTTGAGAGGGGTGTGAAGTTTGCACTGAACATGTCTGCCAAAATGCAGCCAATATCAGTCGGTGCAGTGTATTTTGTGCCAGTCTGCACCAACTCTGAGCAGATCTGAGAGTTCCCACTTAGGTTCTTGACATAGCTAAAGAATGCTTTGTGGTTGTCTGTTGGGTCCTTGGGAAATTGTCTTTTAAAGCTAGCCTTGGATGATTTCATGAGGGATCGTAGTTTCTTGCTGATACTGATTAGGGATTTCTCTTTTATCTGTACTAGTTACCTCCTACTATTGTAGAGCCTGTGTATGGCAGGGGTCTACCAGACTAGTTTCCTGTTCTTGGAGGAGTGAGTCTAGGTTAGACTTGGGATAGCATGATCCATGCATTCCTGCAGATGATCATAGAGTGCCTTTGTATAGGTTTCAGCATCTTGGACAGCATTGTCCATTGGCATGGGGGCTGTGAACCGTTCCACCTCAGGTATAAGCAATGTGAAGTCTGCTTTGGAAAAGATTTTCATGGTGGTTTCCTTGTTTGGGGTTGTGGGCGGAATGTGAATATCCAGAGTGATTAGTCTATGGTCTGATCTAACCAGTGAGGGGTTGATGGGTGTGGAACACTGGTCACCCATGTTGGTGATGACCAGGTCCAATATGTTCCCTCTGGTGGAGGTGTAGACCAGTTTTTCCAGGGCGTTTGTGTCGAAAAATTCTATGAAGCTCTGGGCAAGGAAGTTAGTACTCTAGTAGTTCTCCCAGTTAATGTTTGGGTAGTTGAAGTCACCCAGTATTAGGGTGTTTGGTAGGACCCACATATTTCCCAGTGTCCCCGGAAATGTGAAATGAGGGTCCTGGGTCATGGAGGGTGATCTGTAGCAAGCTACAATTTGGATTGCAGTGTTGCCCATTGGCAGTTGCACTTGGATGATCTCTGATGCATCGTGTTGCACCACTAACTTGGAGGTGTGAGTATCCTAGATGAATATGGGTACATCCCCGCCTTTTGTATTCCAGTCCAGTTTCTGTGGCCGAAAGGTGTGGTATGATTTATAGCCTGGTGGTGCTGGGGTGCTCTATGGAGCCTTAAACCGGGTGTCTGTTACTGCACAGATATCGATGTTCTCCATACTGAGGAGTGCCTTGAGTGTGTGCAATGTGAGGTTTAGACTTCTGGCGCTGAGTAGCAATACCCTCGGTTTCTGGTTACTTGTGCTATGTACGGTGGTGGGTTTGTCTCATGAGCCTTGCCTAAAAGTCCACCTTGCGTAATATCCACCTCTTTACTATTGTTTGCAATCAATGACAGCTGTACATGTGTACATGTTCTGCAAATGTGTACTGACCCTTGTTACAGAACTGTGCCAAATGGCTATGTGCACACCTACATAGAGTGGATATTGACAGTAGAGACACACTGGTTGAACGTGTAGATTTGTGTAGCCTAACCTCTCATTGCCAGACTAACAGCTGCTTGGAAATATGTTGACAGTACTGGTAATGAAACAGGGTGCATATCATCTTTAACTCCAGTGTGACATCTGCAGTAGGCATGTAAGATGTAGGAAAAAAACGACCATAGATCCAGCACCAAAAGTTTTATTGCACACAGATCCCCTAGCACCTCGGCTTTCGCCTTCAAGGAGAAAGATGTAAGATGTAGGAAACTGCTGCCCATGTGTAATAGCAGCTTCATAGGTGATGGTGTACACTATCTGATTATATCCTGATCATGTTAATAGTGGCAGCAGAGTCTATTGATATTTGACTCTGTGTGGGGAGTGGGTGTCTGTGCCCATCAGAGCTCATGGTTTTGCTGGGTATGCGAGTTTATACCCAGACAAGGATACAGCCCTGTTCACACTTGCATCATTTGTAATCAACTTGCATAATTTGTAATCAACTATCAGGATGTGATGTGGCCCTCAGAGGGGGATTGCTACTAAAGGCAGCTACCATGCTCCTGTAATAGCTAGTGTTGCCACGTCCATAACTCAAATATTTACATGTGAGCATCACTGTCTAAATCATCTTCATAAGCAGTTAGTATACTAAATACAGTACATGGTACTTGTAGTACTGAATGCTCATACAGGTATGTCCACTACTCATCTACTGGTGTTTACTAATGTCAGCTTTGTGTATGTGGCCTTCCTGGGGGAATGCAATCTCTATGCCATGCACACTGCCAAACCTGCCTAACACCACACCCCATACATTATCTGGGATGCAGCTACAGGGGTGACCTTGGAGGCAGTCCATACTACACCCATGACTGGACTAGACAGTCAAGAGGTGTAGGTTAACACATTCATCTCATCACCACAACCAACACATACCCTTACCAGAACATAGTAAGAAGACACACATTCCACCAGATATCACTCACATCCACAGAGGCCTCTAAGTATCTGGCCAAGCAAGAGGCCTCCCAAGTTGGAATAGACAGACAACAGAATACAAAGACTGTACGACATAGTTCACATAATTGTGTCACATCTCAGAACACGTGGCCAGAAACATGGCCAACGGTACTCATTTGTGAATGCAAACCCTAGCACTATGTTACACACCAAGCTATATGAGGGCAAACATACTATCAACTGCCTGTCTGCCATGATTAGCCACATACCCATACACTCCGACCACCTTTAGAACTATACACGTCTCTAGCATATGCTATGTTGTTGTGCAGGACCTGTGATGCAGTTGCCTGGACTGCATGGAAACACATGTAGGAACTGTCAGGTCATGTAGCCCATGCGGGTATGTCCCAAGGCCTGGGTAGCATTCTGCCAGTAGCCAGAATGATGCAGCAGTACAGGGACAAGGATTGTATTCCACAATCGTGAAATTTACTGGTGTAATTCAAAGAGTATCCAGCATCTCTCTGCCTGGGATAACATGGTTAATAGACCATGATGCTTTGCCAGGCAGGGCCTGCACCTGTCACCCCCGAGAATCTGGATACTGGCAACTGCCCATGTGTCCCCTATAGTGCCCTCATCATGCCAGATTCAAGGAAAGTCCACTGGTGCAACAGGGACAGCCAAGAAATAAACTGTGGATCTTGCTACTCAATGATACAAATCAGGTACTCAATATGGACTCCCTTATGGCAATCTGAAACAGAGAACATACCTGTGCAGTGAATGAGATATGGTTCAACACTTGAGCACCCCTGCATAACCATGTTATAACACATACCGCACATCTTGGCCAACATCCTTTACTGGAACACATTGGCCACAGGTGTGTCTGACTTCCTGAGGGATATGTACAACCCCATGCAAGTTGCATGAGGGATATGTACAACCCCATGCAAGTTGCACTTGCACAACGTAAGATGTAATCTAAATTGCACCTTGTGACAGATCATCCACCATGCCTTAGAAATCCCAACTGTCATTGTGCTGTAATGAGGAATACCAGTTGTGAGGACACCATAATCATGGCCACTCAGCTATCCCATTATGAACCGGGAAGACTCATCATGTACCAAGACGTGCTCAATGCATGTTGGATGTCATCAACACCAATGACCTGGATCACCATAGTCGCACCAACAGGGCTAACAGTATGCCACACATGGTCAGTCTTCAAAGCCAATGTTATGCTCCTTAAGAGCAAAGTGGTGACTGTCATAGCACCCATGCAGATGTACAGTGCATGTGCAAATGCTGGGTCCTACACAAATGCACTTTAGCCACTCTCATATGTGCAGTGATCGTGCCAGTGAAACAGAAACAGGATTCAAACAAACACACACGTGAAGGCAAACCGGTAGTACCATGCCTTAAACTGTGTCACAGAAGGTAGTAACTGTTGCAAGGGTCAACACATGAGTGGCAGTTGATCCATGGTCAGCCTCAGTAAGATGCAGATACACCGTATAATGCCACGCAAAGCTACTGTGAAACTACTCATCCACATATTATGAGGCCAAACAGAGGATTCCATGGCTGTATAATTGAAACATAATGGCAACAACAAGACCTGCTGTGCTTCACAGCACTATGCCATGAGA
>NC_056726.1:942411722-942419222 GCF_019279795.1 Protopterus annectens
GCTTTGCCAATATGGACATCCCCTACGGTCACCTAGTGGGATATGCTGGGTACCCACTGGAGCCGTGGCTGATGACAACCATCAGAAATGCACACACACCTGAACAACAACGCCATAATGAGGCACACGCATGAGCCAGACATATAATAGAGTGTGTGTTTGGGATGCTCCGGTCACGGTTCCAGTGTCTAGACACATCAGGTGGAGCCTTGCAGTATTCGCCAGCTATATGCACCCAAATTGTTATGGTATGTGCTATGCTACACAATATGATCCCGTAGAAACAACTGCAGCAGGAACAGCATATGGCAGGGCCATAAAGCCCCCCCCACCAATGTCAAGGCCTGTACAGGCACAGAGGGACTCTGAGGAGGAACAACCTGAGCCTGACCCAGTAGGTGGAAGGAGGCGTGGCCAGTATGTCCTGGCCTTGGCAAAGAGGCAACTCAAAGCATATGCACTGAGCCAGTAGGGACCCAGGGAATGTCACCCTCTCTGACTCACACAGATAGTAAAAGGGATGCCAAACATGACACTACCTGTGCTCAGCCATGTATAGGGAGTGTAGTATGTGCATCCGACATAGGCAGCCCTCCAGCACCATTCTCAAGTCTGGCACACCCTCAAGGTAAGTCAATCAACCTACCAATTGCCAAATGTAGTAGAATGTGTTGGTATCTGTAGCTATGGTATGGATGTGAGCATGCAAGGGAATTGGGTGGCCGAATGTTAAGGCAGCAGACAGTAGACGCCTATAGTGGCACCATGACATCTGTAACACATACTGGAGTCACCATAGTAGCCAGTACTACACAGGGTGAGAAAACCCACTGCAGGTAATGGGCTGAATGTCATGTGTGTCCATAAGACACACACAAGTCTCAACCAGCCGGACAGGTGCAGACCGACACAACAAATGCTGTACTATGGCCTCTGAATGTGCCCTATGGGTAAACCCTCACACAGACAGACTACAGCAGGCCAGGCAGTTGGATGTAGGTCGTGAAGGCGAGGAAGTCAGAAACTAATATGTTGGTAATTGAAGCTAAGATCTGTAGTACACTGGTATGCCTCTAGCCAGCACAAATAGGTAAGACTACACACTGAAATGGAGTGCCTGACATACCAGTACAGTACTAGCAAATGTGTACATATCAGGTGTGCCCCCATCCAACGTACACTTATAGCAACAGTCAGGTGTGCCCCCCCCCACTCCTGTGTAGGAATGTAGATAGCCAGGTGCCCCCCCCCGCTATGCAGAAATGAAGCAACAGTCAATGCCACATGACCGATGGATACCCTCCACACACAGCATGCTACCTGTTGGTGTACAACACAAAGGTCAGCACCACAGTGCAGACTACCTGGACATGTAACACATGCAATACAGATGGCCATACTGGGCATGTTCACACACTTGAAGGTATGAAGGCAATGTCAGTCAACAACATACTGAATGGTCATACTGGGCATGCTCACACACTTAAACACATGAAGGCCATGTCTGCAAACACCAGTGGTCCAGACATATCTGGCGGTCGCAGTTCTTAGTGCAGACACATGTCAGTATGCACCAAGCCTGCCTTGCACACACAGTGGATAGGAATACAGGCATATATGTAAGGACAACACAGTATAATACGTCAAAGGTAGACTGAGATAGATGTGTGGAAGAGGGTGACTGTGACAAGGAGCCATCCAGGCCCGTTCCATCCAGCACACAGCCAAAGGGCCCCAAATACATGAGGTGCAGATGTCATTCACTGCAGATACTAGCCACCTGTATCTGTCAGCATGTAAGACTATGTGGTGCACGTGCCAGCTGTATAAAATGATTGTACAGTGAAGTAGTCATCTAGTAGCTGTATACACGTACCTGTGACCTATGGCCTCGTGTGCACCCGCATGTGGCATGTCAACCCCTACATGACTGGATTATGGCCCATGCACACATTGCCTCCCCATAGCAGTCGTATGACAAGCCTGCTGAGGTCATCCATTGTGAAATACACCTTTGGGAGAGCTGTAGCTCGGTAATCTCCATGGCACATCCCATAACTGCATACTGCTGTAGTGTTATATTAGGTAGTAGTTCTAACCCCAGACTTCTAGGACTGCTATAACCTGGTATTCTCCGTGGCGTGTGCCGTAAATGCATATTGCTGCAGTGTGATACACTAGGTAGGTAGGGGTTTGCAGCCAGGACATGGCAGGTGTGTGTGTCTGTCAGAGCCTGTGGGGGGTGGCTGTGAGTATCTAACCACTGGACATGTTGGAGAGTGGATTTTGTAGTTTTCCTATATGGTGTCCATCTTATGACGCAATGCCCACCACACGAGGCATACAGATGTTAGTCAGCCATGGGACTGTGTTGGCAAGCCATACCCCTACATCTGGCAAAAGGCCTGGTGAACAAAATATGCAACCCTACTAGTACCCAGTATATGTCATGAATCCATGTGTCATACACAAACACGCTTGCCTAGGATATCCTGCTATGTTGCTAGTACCATGCACATTGTTGACAGATAGTAGGCATGGTGTGATTGCAGTGGGCTGCAGAGGACATGGCACCCTGTACAGCAGTACAATAGGCACATAATTGCAGACAATGTGCCTTCACTCTGTTCCCCTCTGGATGCCTGCAACATATGTGGTGCCATCAAATGTGATCCACAGAGGCCATACAGTGCAGTACACATGTGCCCTGTATGGACCAATGCCACTGATACCAGGGAATACCTGTATCATGCTATCAATGCAGGGGCAGGGTCGACCTGCTGATTATAAGCAGGTTTCACCACACCAGGCCAGTATTGGCATATCGGAGGATAACAGTCTGTGTACACTTGTGCCTACCAAACCAGGTATACCTGTACATGCCACTGTACAGTATTGTGGAACATGCACATCCCAGGCAATGCCCATGTCAAGGACTATCAAACACAGACATGGCATACATTGCAAAGCTATAGCCATACACAATGGTAACCAGGATGTCGGGGCAGTTCATGTAGTACCTATCTGTGTGGGACATTGCAGACACTATACCGCTGTACCACACTGCACACCATTGTTGGGTGGCACGATGCCAAGGATTACCCCTCACCCAGCCTTGTACATCCATCTTGCACAGCCGACCACTACACACCCATGAAGCAATGCATACATGCATGTCAGTACTGGCACCTTGTGTCTGTGTGTGGGTTATGATGCTCCCAACCACAGTAACTCCCAGTATAACCCCCATTGGCATACCAACAGATGTCAAACATGTTCACATGCCCTAGCCCATAGAACCTTCAGATATCCCCTGTGGTGCATGTAGTACCTGTGCATTACTGCAGTGTGGCAAACTTAAGTAGATAGGGATTGTTTTTGTGGCCCTGGCAAAGAGTGTCAATGCAAGTCCATTAGAGAGTGTGGTTGTGGTGATAATGGCACCCTTTCACGTGGACAGCCATGTGTGCTACACAATATATGTCTACTATATCTCTGTTGCACATCTTTCACCAACACACATGTTTTTACAGCACAGCAACATGTTGGCTTTGTGGCACATGTAGTAACTGCATGCACTTGTAATAGTAATGACTAGTCAGTCAGGGGTTTGACCCCTGTACTGGTAGGTGTGTGACAGATGATGCTTAGGTTTTAGTCTCCAAGCCCTTCTCTGATGTACTTTGTCTGTCCCTACCACACACTCTCTCTGGTGGATGTGGAGGTGTACACTTGCTCAGCAGCAGCATGTGTATTGTAAGTGGACATGATCAGGTGATGGCCTGTGCACCTATTGCAGTTCTCTTCTAGCTGATTGCATGTAGAATAGCTTTGATGATGTTCCCATAGCCATTCGCATGATAAACACAGTACAATATCTAGGAACATCATGTTGGTGTTTGGCCATGACAGTCGCTGTGAGTGGTACCTGGATGTGGTGTTTGGAAAAGGCATCGCAGATGATATCTGGATGTTCCTCAAACATCATACACAGTTAGAAATGGCCTAAAGACAGGAGGGTGATGTGCCAGACATGACTACAGCATGTAAGTGTAGCTATGCTTCATTGAGACTACTGCCTGTTTAACATGTGTGCGGTAATGGCTATTCTGCATGTTTTAAAACAGCCATGACAGTGCTCTGTTCATGAGGGACCCCCATCTGTAGGGCCATCTGTGAACTGGTCTGTGTGTGGAACCATTTGTTTCCTGTGTTACACACTGAACACACATCTGTGAACAGCAGGAGCACAGTGTGAGGATTGCTGCCAGTACATGGTGATAGGGATGTGTTGCTGCCATCGCATCCCTGAATGGACATATGTCACATGAAACTGTCTGGGGTTCTCAGTGGCAAGCCAATAATGGGCCACTGTTCATAGCTGCAGTGACAGGTCTTCTACACTTTGTACAGATGTCATGTAGCATATATGCATGTGTTGTGCTCCCTCTGCAAATGTATACCATCTGTTGTGTTGGGTTGATGGTCATATCTATGCATATTGCTGTAAGTAATCCTGAATGCTGTTGTCTATTACTAAGCCATATCTGTGTTTAAACTGCAACACCATAGGCTGTATGGGTTTGGAGGTCCCGGCAGAACCTCCTGTCCCACTTCAGCTGACCATGGCACCGGGCACCAGCACATCTGGGGTCCAGCCTTGGACCTCAACCTCTGTTGGCTCTGTACCACCTTCTGGTGATACCACCACTGAGGGTGGGGCTTGTCCCGCCTGGGAGCAGGGTCAGACAGGAACATGCCCACTGTTGGGGGCTCAATAAGGGGTTCGAGGCCAGATATGCAAGCTCAAGGGTGGAGTGTCACATTTACAAGGTGAGGCTGCCCCTAATGGACAGCCTCCAGCACTGCCTCCTTTGCAGCTGTTTGGGTGCAGTGGTGGCTGCCCATGGCTGGAGACCTCCGTCCCACTGTTCCCATGGGCTTGTGAATGCCGAACATCCCTCCCCGTGTATCCCCCCACATGTGTCATATACCGACCCTGTATGCTGTCTGGTCTGTGATCCTACCCTACCTATCCTCCACAGGCATACCTACTCTCCTTCCCCCACATCCCACTCTCCCAACGGAAACATAAGGACAATCTGTTCCTAGGACAACATTTGCCCCATACATAGCTGTCCATTTCACACACGTGCCCACTGGACACATGTAACCCTTGTAATATGCATCATAACATACTCCTGTTATCCTCACCTCTGTCCCTCAGGCACATGATCCTGGTATGCACATCACTCCTAAATGTTCCAGGTACACGTGATGCGGATGACCCCATTGTACACACAACACTACCGGTCCCTCTATGGTTACCCCATTTACCTTTATGATGATGATGATGATGCACATAGCACCTTGCAAGAGTACTGTTCTCACATAATGATTGGACAGGTACTCTTATATGTACATTACATGTGCAGAGTGATGTATACGGACAATGTACAACTATTTGTGTGTATGAATGACACATGCCTGTCTGAGGGAGTCTTGATATTACATAGGACAACACCACTACATAATACAGGCGTCGCTGGTGTTTCCCTTTTCATTCGTTTGTAATGCTTTGTTGTCACATGGTATGTTCTTGATATATCTCTATATATGTATGTACCTATATGCTGGACATAAACACTCACACATACATCTACATGATGGAATACGTTCCTATACTGTTGAATAACTGCACTGTATGATATGTTGTGGTAAGGTCTGATGTCTGTATATCTGCCATGGCGTATTGGTAAATCACATTAGCTGTGTGTGCAGGGCCCTGGCTCCAAGTCTTGCAGAGGCAGTTTATTTTGTTGCAGGACAGAACAAGGCCATTGGATGCAGAGGGATTAAGGCACATTAAAGCAGTTGTGAGTGGGTTTGCACAGTGTTAAGCAATGCTAACCTCTGGATACAGCTTGTTATACCCAGTTATCCTCCACATTGCATTATCCGTGTAATACTCACATACTGGCGGCCAAACAGGCTTACACCCGCTTGCTCCCGCACTTTCAAATGCACTGACATTGGTGCTTGCGTCTGACACTCACACCCCTGGGTGGGAGCGAGGACCACACTATTACCTTGTGATGCCTATTACATCGGATTACATGCCTACAGTATTGGGAATGGCTGCCCATTAGGTGACGGCATGCTATTTGAATGGAATCCGCGGCCTGTCCAGTGTTTTATTCATATCTGTGTGTTCCTCTTACAATCTGCACCCATCTGGCTGATGCATGGGAACTGAGACTCTTCAATACAGAAAAGTAATTGGGTTTTGGGACCCACATCTGTCAGCCGAGTCATGCTACCGCATACCTATTATTCTATCATCTTTCTAAGGTAGTCAGTGGAATATGTGCTTTCTGTCCCTATCAGACCTCTCATACGATTGGGGAAAAATGAAGACTGAATCAGTGACATGGCATAACAACATCACGGACACATATAAATTATTGGTGCTATTACCCTGACACAATGACAGACTCAGAGCATATGAATTCATACACATTGTCTGAGGTACATGCTGTTTATGACTCTTAATTGTTGTCTTTATTCATTATGTGTAATCCACCACCTTTCCTCCTAATATCACTAATTCTAGGAGGGTTTAGGGGGAACAGAGTTGGAATCAGAGTCGAAATCCGGGACATCCCTGGTAATTGGACAGTTCAATGGTATGATCCCTATGTGTTCTCCCAATGGCTTATGGCCTATCCAGTGGATGTGCTCTTAGGGGTTTGGAGGCATGGGCGTCAGCTCTGCCCATATTGGGATATTACTCATCCCCGGGGCAGGCCTAATATGGCTCTGCCAGCCAACACCTGCACGCCTAGGCCCATAAGTGCATACCCATAGTTCCCCTGCCTGCCAGTCCTCTACAGCACTCATCCTTACTGTGGGTGCAGGTGGGGTATAAACACACCACTACACACTGCCCACTCTCCACGTGTCGGGACACATGTTGTACATTGTGTCGACCCATGGGTTATCAGGCTTGCACAACCTACTGGTCCATGTACATCTACAGCCTGGTTTGATAAATCAATACTGAGACTGGCTCCAATTATTAATTTTTGGCGTCCCACAAGGGACATCGCTGTCTGTTTCAAGATTAGACCTTGCAGGTCTCTCCCACTGGTAGTATCCTGCCGGTGGTCTGTGAAGCAGTGGTGTGTTTATCTTTGTGTGTCTGTATGTCTCACTGGTCTAGATGGGGAGGTGGGGGGTGATGCTACATGTTACACTTTAGTTTAGTTTATTGGACCTCCCACCACCATATGCACGGCCTGTGAACATATGTTACTTGTAACTGCTGTATCATATCCTAGCTATATACATGTGTATATTTACTGTCGCATATATATATATATATATATATATATATATATATATATATATATATATATATATATATATATATATATATATATATATATATATATATATATATAATATTTTATATATATATAATATTTATATATATATATA
>NC_056726.1:942429222-942446722 GCF_019279795.1 Protopterus annectens
CTTTCACAGCCATGACACACCACCACACATTGCCATCCCCAGCATAAGAGGCCCTACACCCATGTTGTCCCAACACATGTATTATCATGCTCTCCACCATTTAGTCCTTGAACATACCTGCCCTTGCTTTTGTAATGCATGAATATCCAAATATCCTGTCAATTTTGGTAGTCCCAATGGGGACTACCATCTGATTGTTGTAAAGTAGACTTAGCAGATCAGCAATGTTATTTCCACTGGTAAAACCCTGCATGTGGTGAGTAGCAGTCATTTGCTCACTTCTGGCCAGCTTGTTATGACATACGCTGACAGCACTATATAATACCATAGTTGCTGTTGATTCCCTTCTCATCCCTTGTCTATGCTTTATTGTTACGACTTTCATTCTTCATAGATAGAGATAGATGATGTGTGTGTGTGTATATATTTATATATACATTATATATATATATATATATATATATATATATATATATATATATATATAATTACATCTGTACATACTTGTATACATTTTCTATGCTGGGTGCTGATTACACCCGTCATGCGCACTCGCATATGCTTACTGTTTTATATGTTTACTGCCGCTTATTTGTGCTTGCTTGTGCCTTATTCATTATGACAGTACCACTTTGATTGAAAGGATCTGATTAAAAGTCCCATGTTATACTCAAGTTCACTTTTACATGTTATTATGTCGGTTTTACAGCAGAACGACATTCATTCCACATGTAAAATTATATGTGCTATAGTCTAACTTGAACCGTGAATGCCTTTTCGCTAGGAGGATGCTCTAACCACTACACTATTGGTGTGCTGCTTCATTTATATGTATACCCATGGTTCATAGTTACCCAAACACATGCCTCAACACTTCACTAACACAGCAGGCATCTATTCTACTGTTGGAAGACCGCACCACTACACACGCAATTCCCTACTTCTCTGGACCGTCCCACATGTTGACTCACTCCAAGTATATTTAGACTTCCCAAGCCTATAGTCCTGGCACATATGTTCATATGATGGTCATGGTGTTAATATGGTCATCTATTTTTAGGCTCGTCAGACAGACTGCCCTGCACCCGTTTGAAAGTCTGACTTAGCATGTGGACAAAGTTAGTCCCACTGTTAGCATCCTACCTGTGTTTAGAGACGCATGGGGTTTGCCCACCTCTGGCCAGATTGATATGTCAGCACTAGATAATACAGGTGTTCCACTACTGTAGATATATATATATATATATATATATATATATATATATATATATATATATATATATATATATATAATATCTGTACATATGTATGCATGTACATCTACATGATTAATTACCCGTGGCTTAGTGGTAAATCACATTGGTTGTGGTGTGTAGGGTCCTGGCATTGAGTCTGGCCGAGGCGGTTTGTGTTGCTGGGTAGAGCAAGGGCCATTGGACAAAGGGTGAATACAACACTTTTCAGCAACGGTTTTCTGTTTCACCATGTTTAACTGCCATTTCCCGCCACGCAAACACCTTCTGCATTCTTCTATCGTTATACAGCATAAAATTGCAGAATATGCTCATATACGGATTACGCGTCGTAAATGGTGTGTGCTTCAGTCAAACTGGCAACGTCTGCTCGATAGGCGGATGCTCGAACCACTACACTATTGCTATGCTGCTTCATTTGCATGTATACCCATGGTTCATAGTTATCAGAACAAACGCAGCAAAACATCACTAACACAGCAGTCCTCCATTCTCCGGTCGGAAATAAACCACACCACTACACGTGCACTATTCCCTACTGCTCTAGACATGTCCTGTATGTTGGCTCACTCCATGTATATTCAGATGTCCCAAGCTTGTTATACATAATGGTTATAACAAGGTATTTCATTTGATTGCTATTCCAATTGAGTTATATTATTTTTGCATTTTTTTAATGTTTGTTTTTATACTTTATTAATAATGGACTTGTTATGATTAAATCTTAAGTTTGAGATTTTTCATACTGAGTAATAAAACTAATTATATTTTCTAATACATTTTCTATATTCCCTATTGTTAGTAAAATGTCATCAGCCAAGAGTTGAATCTTTAGTTTGAAATCTTCTTTTATTTTGATACCATTAATGTTCTCATTGGATCTAATACTTTTAGCAAAGGGTTCTATAGCCAATGCAAAAAAAGTAAATGTGGTAATGGACAGCCTTGTTTTGTGCCTTTTTGTAAATTAAATGAATTAGAAAGAAAAAAACCTATTCTAATATAAGTACAAGAGTTATTGTATAACTTAGAAATTATACACGTTAAGTGTTTTAAACAGGTACGATCAATTAACAGAGTCAAATGCCTTATCTACATCAAGACTAATGATAGAAAGTTATTTTTTACTTTTATTTTCATAGTCTATTAATGTGTGTATCTTATTATATTACCTTGTACTTGTCTGTTTAAAATAAACCCAGTTTGATCATTGTTAATTAGTTTAGGTATAAACATGTTAATTCTGTTAGCTAAAATAGACATGGACATCTTAAAAGTGAAATGGGGTCTATATGATGAACTCTTTGTAGGATCTTATCTTGTTTTAAAATAGGTGATATAAGGGAATATTTCCATGATGGGAGGACTTCAGCAGTTTGTTTTATTTCTCTATACACCTTATCTAATATTTTAACTGCATCATCCCATACATAGTATTTTATATACTTCTGGTATAAGACCATCTAAGCCTGGCACCTTATTATTTTGTAACTTTTTTATTTGATCTTTTATTTCTGTTAAAGTGAATGGTCTATCATTTTTTTTATTTGTTCACTTGTTTTATTATTTATTTTTTCTTTTAGAAAAGTTTCAACTATATCATCATGACTCTGGTTATTCGTATTATTATTTATATTTTCATTTACTATTTTAAAGCCCTCAAGAATACATTTAATATCTGTTCTTCATTTTTTATCATTTATAGGTATTATTCATTTCTTTGTTATGAGTTAGTTTATTCATTTTCTTTCATTTATTTATTCATTTTCTTTCATTTAAGAGCAAGTTTATGCTAGCTTAAAGGGTTTACTGAATATGTCTGAACTTTTTTTTCCTGGTTTACTCAAACTTTATGATTTAGAATGTCAATATATTCTGTATTTAAGTTTTTAAATTCAGACTGACTGATAGTGATTAGGAATCAGCAAGCTCTGTGTGGTGTGCAGGAATAGTGCAAGAGCTGCTGCATGCAATATGGCTGACGTGCGATCCAGGAACGAGCTTCTGGGACGTGCACGAGTGGTCCTACACTATTCCTGCATGGACAACACTGCTATATGCTAATTACCCCATTTCCATGTGAATTAGCAATCCAGGAAGCAGGCAGGCATCTGTGCAGGAATAGTGTAACCTGCAGAAATGTATTTGGTTACTAACCGAATACATTTCTACAAATTACAAAACGGAGACATGACAGCTCCAAAGAAAGCATGTATTCAATGGAGTAGGCATGCCAATAGCTAAATATATGGCCATTGGCATGATAAATAGTTGCAAAATTATAAAAAAATAACTTATTTTTTTTAGCAGATTTTGGCTGTTTAAGCATAGGGCAGCAGTGCGCAAACGGGATCAGGCTGAAAATAAGAAAAAAGTGGGAAATACGCTTTTAAACCCAAATTTGCATTTTGCCATGATAGTCAATGGTATGCATAAGACAACAATACCAGGGAGTAGTGGTTGCTAAGGGGGAAGGCTGAGTGTGGTAACTATGAATTAGTATTCTGTTTTATGCAAATGAGGGGACTGATACTGAATCACAGATTTCCTCTCAATGTTAGTTTGCACCCAACCATGTAGGTGCAGCAATACAACAGTGCAGGTCTTAGAGCTGAATGACTTCATAAGGGTGTGTGGCATGCTTGCTGTAAACTCATTGAAGCTCTGTGGCTCATGTTTGCCCTTGACTAAGCACAACTAAGGAAGGGGGTGTGTCGGATATTCTTGAGCACTGTGTACATAGCTTAAATGGGTATGCGTGCCACGCACCGGGTTTTAATAAAAAAAAAAAAATGGGAAATAGCTGCTCTGTTCACATCTGAGCACTGGGTATGTGCAGCACACCCCTGGGCTTAAATAGGAAGCCAATGAGAAGGGAAAACAGCAACAGGAAGGCAATCCAGGAGAACTAGCATATCTGGCAGGTGGAATGTATCAGAATCAGCCAAATACACATGCAGCAGCCCAGCACACTACTATAAACTATGCAAACACCTTTCAGACTGGGTTTTGGGTAAACAGCAGTAGGAAGGCAATCAAGGAGAACTAGCATAGCTGGCAGGTGAAATGCATCAGAATCAGCCAATTACACATGGAACAGTCTAGCACACTACTATAAACTATGCAAACACCTTCCAGTCTGTTTTTTTCCCACAAACTCTAAACCACCGGTGTATACAGATGGGGAAATTTTACCTGACAAAACTAACAAAATGTTTAGGAGCTGCTCTCGCTCTCATACATCAGTATGTGGAAGAGGCTGAGGGTGGTGAGGATGTGAATGGTGATGATTAACCCACAGCGAGGAGAAGGAGTGTAGAGTCCCAGGGTAACCAACCAGGGGCTACATGAGCTGGAGATAGTGGAGCACTATAGGGTGGACAGGGACATTCTACAGCAAATTGTTGAGCTGTGCCGGCCGCGCCTCACACATAACCAACAGAGGGGAACCCATCTCAGTGGATACCAAGGTATGTGTAGACTTAAGAATACTAGACACAGGTACCTTCCAAAGGGAAACTGGGGATATCATGGGGATTGCACAGGCATCAGCATCCAGGGTACTCCACCAGTTCCTGGATGCCATGTCAGCACATGCCGGTGAGCACATATATTTCCTCAACACCCCTGAGGCTTTGACCAGCAATATGCTTCTCTTCCACCATATAACAGAATACCCTGAGGTAGTGGGTTCTATAGAATGCACACACATATACATCAAAGCACCACCTGGAGAGTGGGGTAGGGTCTACATAAACTGCAAGGGCTTCCCATTATCTTGAATGTGTGTGCTGGCAGCCTTGGAAGTTATCTCGACTCCCACATCTGGCATATGACACAGCTGTACCAGTCATTTCCCAGCGGGGACATCCCATAATATGGCCACCTAGTGGGGGATGCTGGTTGCGCACTGGACCTTTGGCTGATGATACCCCTCAAAAATGCACGCACACCTGAACAAGAACTCCATAATGAGGCACACGCATAAACCAGAATCATAATAGAGCGTGTGTTTGAGATGCCCAAGTCACAGTTCAGCTGCCTGGACATATCCAATGGAGCCTTGCAGTACTCTCGACCTACATGTACACAAATGTTCATAATATGTGCCATGCTACACAATATGATCCTGTGGAAACAGCTGAAGCAGGAACAGCATGGGCAAGGCTACAAAGCCCCCCCCCCCACCATTGTCAAGGCCATCACAGGCACAGAGTGACTTGTAGGAGGAACTGCCTGAGCCTGCCCATGTAGGCAGACGTAGGCATGCCCAGTATGCCCAGGCCTTGGCAAAGAGACAATGCATAGCATATACATTGACATGGTAGGGACCCAGGGAATGACACCTCTCTCTGACTGGCACATGCAGTAAAAGGGATGCCAAACATGACACTACCTGTGCTTTAACATGTATACGGAGTGTACTATGTGCATCTGACACAATCAGCCCTCCAGCACCATCCTCAATACTGGCACTGACAATAAGGTAAGTCAGTCTTCCTATCAATTGCTGAATGGAGTAGTATGTTCTGATAGCTGTATCTATGGTATAGATGTGAGCATGCAAGGGAACTGGATGGCAGCAGATAGTAGACACTTATATGGGCAGCATGAAGTCCATAACAAATACTGCTATCAACATACTAGGCAGTACTAGACAAGGTGACAGATCCCACTGCAGTACGTCATGGCCCAAATGTGTCTATAGGACATGCTTGTCAGTGCAGCTCACATACCCGCCACCAGGCTCAGCCAGCAGGACAGGTGTAGATGACCATAAAGAAAGGCTGGTCTAAGACCTCTAATTGATGGCAATGGTTAACAGCCCCCCTCCAGACCTACACAGACTACAACAGGTCTGGCAGTTGTATGTCAGTTCTGAAGTGTAAGAAGTCTGAAACTGAAATGTAGGTTAATAAAACCTACACTACTGATATGCCTCCAGTCCGCATGATGGGTCAGAATACAAAATGAAATGGAAGCCAACAGAGTACCTGAAATACCAGTACAGTCCTAGCAAATGTGTAAAGTAGTCAGGTGTGCCCCCCAATCCCATGTAGAAATGCAGTAACAAGTAAGTGTGAGGTATAATAAAAGTGGAGCACAGCTTACCTGAGCTGGCCCAATCTACAGGATAGATTGTTGCATGTGTACAATATGCAGGGGCCCATGTGTTAGGTTGTTGTGTGTTCAATATTGTGTGGATGTGGTCAGCTTGTAGGCATGGAGGGCTGTGTGTTGGTGTCCTATGGGCAGTACTGTGGATGACAGGGCCATGTTCTGACAACTGCAGTGCCAACCACAATGCTTCTCAGCAATACCCATGTCAACAGTCCTCCATATTCACTGTCCGGATGTTAATATCTGTCACTGTCTAAAAGATTGACATGCCATGAATGTGGGCCCATACATACACACAGTACACAGGTGGAAGTACCCTAGACAGAGTGCATAAAATTTGTCAACTGCACACAACTTTGGAATTGTACATACAGGTTAGCAGCACATAGTTGTCTGTGTAGTATCTACAAAAGGCACAGTTATGAAGTAATGAGAGACCGCCTATGTCCCTGCACAAGACAGCATAAGGGGAATGTCCCAGGTATATCTGTGAGTCAGCTGCAAGTAGCTTCCATATCACATATGCACTCAGCTCACTCCACCATCAGCCACAAGTTTATCACAGGTCATATCCTTGCTGTTGGGAATGAGTACAGTATGACCTCACTTCTGTATGGGAATACCCACAGAATGCAGCATGCTGAAGAAGTGTCTTATGCAGGTGTGTCCCTAGCTGTAAGCAGCTCCCTGTATGCATCCAGACCAATGGTTCAATATATACAGGAACTATTCCCATAAAAAAATGTACCCATGAATTACCTCATGGGTGGCAGTACACTAAACACCGAAAGTGTGATGAGACTTAGGGACACAGGTGGACAGTGGTCTCACCTTCAATAACCACATTGCCACAACAGTCAGGAAATCCTATGTGGCACACTTCATCACTAAGGGTTTTTTATCCAGAAAAAAGGAGGTCATTGTCCCACTGTACTCAATGCTCATTAGACCCACTATAGAATACAACGCCCCATTTGGTATGTACCTCAAGACATCTGCAACAACTGGAAAGGCTCCAGAAATACCTCACTAAAAGAATCACAGGCCTAAAGCAGATGCCTTATGCTGACCGCCTAAAAAAGCTTCAGCTATACTCTTGTCGCATATTGTCTACTCAGAGTCAATCTCTGCTTAACATACAAGGCCATGTAAAACCCCGAGCTGTTGGACATGCTACACTTAAAGAAATCCCAATCCCTCAGAGCCAGATGCTCCAGTGATCTAAACCTTGTCATCACAATGAACAAAACATGCTGGAGAGATAGGTTCCTGAACCAGACACTCCCCAGACTCTGGAATAGACTGCCCATACATGTCAAGCAGAGCAGCTCTTTAGCCCTCTTCAAAAGGAACCTTGATTGGATGGGAGATAGGAAATTCACCCAAGGGATCACATCAGTCGCCCTGCTAGACAGGGGTCCAGGGAAGTAAATATTGTGGGAGGAAATAGCCAGAGAATTATTATGGCTAGGCTTGTATAGGCTGATAGCCTAGTAACAACCTATGAACCTATAAACAACCTATGAACCTATAAACTTATGAACACCTCAAACACTTGCCGTGTTGCCCCAGGGGAATCCACCGGCTTACAGCCTGGGAATGTAGGAGTGACCAAATCCACTGGCCTGCTACAGATGGCCTGCATTACTACCAAATGGCCTACAGTCCTCTGCCAAAGGCCTGTGCCTCAAACACTTACCCTGTTGCCCCAGGGGAATCCACTGGCTTACTGCCTGGGAATGTAGGAGTGACCGAATCCACTGGCCTGCTACAGATGGCCTGCATTACTACCAAATGGCCTACAGTCCTCTGCCAAAGGTCTGTGCCTCAAACACTTACCCTGTTGCCCCAGGGGAATCCACTGGCTTACAGCCTGGGAATGTAGGAGTGACCGAATCCACTGGCCTGCTACAGATGGCCTGCATTACTACCAAATGGCCTACAGTCCTCTGCCAAAGGCCTGTGCCTCATTCATAGTGCCAATGTATGATATCTTATGGGCTCCCAAATAAACTAACACTTTCAACAGAACACAAATGCAAGGCCATATTGACAAATCCCAGTAGCATGCCCCACATGTCCTACTGCAGGAACTGGGGCCCAAGCCATAAATACTGCTGGAATGAATGGCCAACTATAGGGATACTTCCCAGATAACACTTGCATAATGTTAAGACGAGGCTAGAATAACAGATTGGGGGGGGGTGGATGCATGGACGTCATGGAGTGTGTGAAGTCTAAAACTCTGTGTGCGCATACTACCCCTGCCTGCAAAACCATTAATGGGTGGCTACAAACCTGCTTGTAAACCACAATGTGAAGGGGAACTGACCAGATATGAGCCCTGCCTCTGGGTAATCTGGGTGAATCTGTACAGCTGAGATGTATGGCCACAGCAGGATATGGCCATTCTGTTAAGTTGATAAATGTACAACAAGGGGATACTCCGCCACCATACTACCAAGGTGCTGGACCATTTACGCAGACCCATCAGCAAGTGTCTGTAGCTACCCCTACAGAATGGCAGAAATGTGCAAGAATGTGTAGGCTGTAGACCACAATACTGGATTCTGCTTCATTCATTTTGTATTTCCCAGTAAATTGTTGTGAGCAAATAATATCTGTCAGTAGTCGATGACATAATACATCACAGTGTAAAACAGTACATATATCTGAATATCTCTGCTAATACCAACCATGTAACACAAACAGCACAGACAGCAATAGTTACAGTATCCCCCTATATGTCACTCATTGTGGTGACTCCATATTGTCAACCTATGCCTGCAGAAACAGGTTTCTATCTGTAGGTTGAGATCACCAAACCCTGGACTGGAGTACAACCTGACCTGGAATGAATTAACACACTCAATACAGAAGGTTATACTGGGCATGCTCCTACACTTAGAGAAATGAAGCCCATGTCTGACAACACAGTGGACTATACACATCTGTTATTTGCAGATGTCTGTGCACACACACCAAATTGTACACCATTTATGCTTCACACACACTGGCTAGGAATACTCACACATATCCAAGGCCAACATACTATAATATGTCAAACATACACACACACACAGATGTGGGGAAGAGAGAGACAGACAGTGACTGATAACATTCCATTGAGGCCTGTCCCACCCACTACACATCCAACTGGTCGATATTGCATGATGTGCAGATGTCAATCACTGTAGACATTCCTTTTGGTAGCCCTCAGCCCTATAGTGTCTGTGGTGCTTGTGATAAATGTGTAACATAGCCTAGTATGAACCTATGAACCTATCTGCCCTGGGGCATTTATAAGCCTAGCCAGAGTGTGTTTGGCTTTCGCCACCCATTTTAAATTAATTTTGCTATGCCCTTTTTTGAGGTTAGTATACTGTGCCTCTGTCTAACAGTGACACAGAAGTGATACCCGGGGTAAACCTACGATCTCCCATCCACTCATCAAGATTCCTCTTGAAGAGAGTCAGTGAGGGACTCTGCCTAACCTGGACTGGAATTTTATTCCAGAGTGAAGGGAGCCTCTGGGTTATGAATCTGTCCCTCCAGCATGTCCTGTTTATTTCAATGCTGAGGTTCAAGTCTCTCGAGCACATAGCTCGATGGGATTTGGATTTTCTGAGGTGCAGCATGTCCATTAATTCCGGGTTGGACATGGCTTTATACGTCGGGCACAGATCGCCTCTGAGCAGGCGGTATGCCACTGAGTAAAGCTGGAGTTTCTTTAACCGGGCAGCATATGGCATCTGTTTGAGCCCTTTGATCCTCTTGGTGAGGTACTTTTGGGGTTTTTCCAGTTGCTGCAGGTGTCTGGTAAGGTACATCCCAAAAGGGGCATTGTACTCAATTATGGGCCTGATGAGGGATGAGTACTAATCTAGATGTGAATCCCTTCATGATTAGGTGGGCTATATAAAATGTTTTTCTAACCACTTTGGCCACGTGGTTGTCAAATGAGAGATTGCTACCAACTTGTGTCCCCAGGTCCCTAATTACTTCTTCTGTACTTAGTGGATTACCACCTATGTGGTAATTTGTGGGCACTTTGTTTTTGCCAAAGAGGTGACTATACACTTTATGGTGTTTAGCTTGAGGCCATGGCTCTGGCACCAGTTGTCTGTTTGTATGAGGCCCTTTTGGAGGATGCTTGTGTCGGCTGGAGAGTCTATTATGGCACCCAGTTTGCACTCATCTGCAAACTTGGTCAGCCACAGTCCTTCCGTGTTGGGCTGTACCTCCGAGAAATATATACCGAACAAGAGAGGTCCCAGGACTGAGCCTTGTGGGATGCCACTTGTAACTGGTTTGGAGTCTGACATGGCTCCTTCTAACTATGTGGGTTCTGTCCTTCAGCCAGTTTGCAACCCATCTAGTGACATAGGGGTTTGTATTTAAGCTGGTGAGCTTATCTATAATGCCCAAGTGGGGTATTGTATCGAAGGCTTTTGCAAGTTCCAGGTAGGCTGTGTGGACCACCTTCCCTTCGTCAATGGCCATGGTGACTGTTTCAAAGAAATTGACCAGGTTTAAGAGGCAGGATCTGCCCTTAAAAAAGCCGAACTGGGTAGGATCCAGTGTCTGTAGATCCCAAATATCTTTATTTATGAGGTCCATGATGATCCTTTCCATAGCTTTGCAGACCAAGCTAGTCAGGCTTATGGGGCGATAGTTTCCAGGATCCATTGAGGCATCACCTTTGTGGAGAGGGACCACTGTTGCTGTACACCACTCTTTGGGTACATATCCTTTAGTTACACCACTCTTTGGGTACATATCCTGTAGTAAGGCTGAGATTGAACAGTAGTTTTAGGTTTGGGTTTAGCTCTTCTTGGAGTTCATGTAGGACGCAGCCCGGGACACCGTTTGGTCCCATTGATGCTGTGGTTTTTGCTTTGGAGAGGGCGGCTCTTACCTGAGCATCTGAGATGTCAGGGGGGCAGCACTCTGTTGGGATAGATATTTGCCCTTTTGGTGGGGGGGGAGAAGTCTGCGCTGAACCTGGCAGCTAGGATGTTGGCAATGTCGGTGGGTTCAGTGTATTTTTTGTCATTTTGGACTAATTCTGGAGCATACCTGGGAATTCCCACCCAGGTTCCTAACATAACTAAAGAAAGCCTTGTGATTATCCTTAGTGTCCTGTGCAATTTTTCTCTTGAAGCTGGTCTTAGACGATTTTATGAGTGCCCATAGTTTTTTGCTAATACTGATCAGAGATGCCTTTCCCTTTTTGGGATTTTGTTCTATCATGTAGTAGCTTCCTCCTTCTGTTGTATAGTTTGTTTATGGCTGGGCTCCACCAGACAGGACGTCTGCCTTTGGAGGATTGGGTCTTGGTTTTATTTAGGATTGCATGATCCATGCATTCCTGAAGGTGTTCATAGAATGCATTTATAAAGGACTCTGTGGTCTGGGCCGTATTTTCCACAGGCCCGGGGGCTTTGAAGGATTCCACCTCAGTTTTGAGGAGTGTGAAATTTGCTTTAGAGAAGTTTTTCACTGTGTTTTTTTGGGCAGGGGGTGGGGTCGGGATGTGAATATCCAGTGAGATTAGTTTATGGTCTGATCTTACCAGTGAGGGATACACTTCTGGTCTGGAGCATAGAGTCCCCATGTCGGTGATGATCAGGTCCAGTATGTTTTCCCCTCTTGTGGGAGTGGTAACAAGTTGTTCCATAGCATTTGAGTTTATAAATTCAAGGAAACTTTGGGCTAGGGTGTTGGAGCTAGAGTAATGCTCCCAGTCTGTTTGGGTAGTAGAAGTTGCCCAATATAATGGGGTTTGGAGAGACCTTCATATTTTCCAGTGTTTTCAGGAAGGCCGAGTGGGGTTCCTGGGTTTAGGAGAGTGGTCTGTAACAGGCTATAAACTAGAAGGCAGTTTTACCCACTGTTAGTTGCACATGGATAGTCTCTGATGCTTCGTGCTGTGCCACCAACCTGGAGGTGTGGGTATTTTTGACGAATACTGATACTCCCCCTCCTTTTGTGGTTCGGTCCAAGTTTTGGGGCTGAAAAGCATGGTATGAGGTATAACCTGGTAGTGTTGGGGTGCTCTCGGGAGCCTTGAACCAGGTTTCTGTTACTGCACAAATATCTATGTTCTCCATGCTAAGGAGAGTTTCGAGTGCGTGCATCTTGAGGTTTAGACTTCTGGCGATTACCCTTAGTTTCTTATCCCTTGTGATACCTATGGAGGTGGGTTTGTCTTTTGAGCCTTGCCTAAAAAAGGCACTATGGGGGTAGCAAGAGCCTTTGCCAATATCTGAAAGCCCAGAGGTGACAGGTGCAATTCGTCCCTAGCAAAGCATCATGACTTGTCGAGCATGTCATCCCAGGCTGACAGGCATTGGATCCCCTTTGAATGACACCAATACTTAAGCCAATTGTTGAAATTGATCATCTTGTCTTCATATTGTGGTATCATTCTTGGTGAGGGTAAGATGCTACTCAAGGTCAGGGTCATACCGGCCTGGGCTACATGCTCAGAGAGCTCCTGTCTCTTTTCATGTAGTCCAGGGAGGTACATCTCAGGTCATTCACACCAGCATGGACACTGACTGAGTCATATTTGTACTTGCCTTGGAGGGACCTGAGTGCTTGTGTTATGTGGCGGATCCTAGCGCCCGACAGGCAGCTCACCGTGACTTTCTCCTTGTTCAGCCTGGTGAGCGGGACGTCAGTGTGCCTGACAATAGTCGCCTATTACAAGTGTATCAGGTGTGTTGTTTAGCCTTAAGGGCTGTTACTGTTCGGCACACTGGCTTTGTGAGCTATGTGTTGCACATGTTTTGTTTTGGGGTAGTGGTTGCTTGGGTGTCTGCTTTGGAGGTCTCTGCTGCTTTGGCAAATTTTTATTTAGAGCCTCTGAATATGTTTTTTGTGTGTTTGTGTTTGGTTTGCTGTCATGGTAGGTCTATGTGAGACTGGAATTGTAGTCAGTGTGGTTTCCTTCTCCTCCTGACTGGTTACGCCAGTACTGAGTTGAGAGAGCTTAGCCTCCAATTTGGCTATATGGTTGCATCTCTCACATGTGTTGGAATTTGTTGGGAGGAGGAGAGGGTTGTCTGTGTACATGAGGCAGTTGTAACATTGCCTCAAGATTCCCAGATTCACCAGCTGGACCAGAGAGGAGATTGACAACTGACCTTTGGACATGCTAGAATAGTATTGGGAATTCCTTTATAATTGGAAAAAAAGGGCCAATGGGGAAAATGGTACTCGAGGGGAGTTTGTGAGGGTGTTGTGCTTTTAATTTTTTAGTGCTGACTTATATAATTGCTTTAGTGAGCAAGTGCCAAGTAACTTAAATGCAATGTGTTACAGGTAACTTAAATGCACAAATGACAAACAGTAACTTTCTTTCAAGTGAAACAAGGAAATAAGTACAGTAAGCAATGCAGATATCACTAGGGATCCACAGAAGCGCTGAAAAGCCGCATTTTAGGTGGAATTAGTGTTTCAGGGAAATAACAAACAAACAACAAGCATACAAACAAAGCTAGATTCAGCAGGCCTGGATCTAGTCTATGCTACAGCAAACAAGGTGTACCAATTTCAGTAAGAAACAGTTCAAATATGCAGGCACTATAAGCCTTTAACCAGAAATTCCCAGCTCAGTTCAAATATGCAGGCACTATAAGCCTTTATCCAGAAATTCCCAGCTCAGAAGGGCAGAGTCCAGCCTCTCCTCCCACAAGAGTGCAGACCACGAAGCTTCTTAATGTAAAATAACTGGCCTGAAGCCCAAGTGCTTAAACCAGAACTAATACACTTTTAGAATAACAGACACTGAGCCCTCAGTCAGCAGTTCCCAACTTAGAAGGATGTAAGCTACCTGTCCTGCCACCACAGTGTAGGCCACAAACCTTCCTAATGTAAAACAACTGGTCTGAAGCCCAAGTGCTTAATCCAAAAGACTTAGAATGATAGCTACACTTTAATCAAGTTACTACCAAGCAGTAATAAATACAATTGAATACTTTAAAGAATGCCTGGATTAGTGCTCAAGTTATACAAACAAAGCTAGATTCAGCAGGCCTGGATCTAGTCTATGCTACAGCAAACAAGGTATACCAATTTCAGTAAGAAACAGTACAAATATGCAGACATTATAAGCCTTTAGCCAGAAATTCCCAGCTCAGAAGGGCAGAGTCCAGCCTCTCCTCCCACAAGAGTGCAGACCACGAACCCTCTTAATGTAAAATAACTGGTCTGAAGCCCAAGTGCTTAAACCAGAATTAATACACTTTTAGAATAACAGACACTGAGCCCTCAATCAGCAGTTCCCAACTTAGAAGGATGTAAGCTACCTGTTCTGCCACTACAGTGCAGACCACAAACCTTCTTAATGTAAAACTGGTCTGAAGCCCAAGTGCTTAAAGTAAAAGGCTTAGAATTAGTTACACCAAGCAGTAATAAATACAATTGAGTACTTTTAAGATGACGCAAAAGCAAGAAACACAAATGCAGTAAAAGCAGATAATTTTTTTTTTTAAGTGGAAAGAGAAAGCAGTAGCAGAAACTAAGCTGATTGGCCTTCTCAAATGTTCTCCCTGTACTGGGTAGAATGAGGTAATGACACTAGACTGGGAGGAGGGTTCCAGATCATATTTACACTAGGGACGGGCAACTGCAAAGCCACCAACTATAAAAACACTATACCAACAGGGAGGGAGGGTGGGAAGCAAACTGCAGAAATGCTTCTCACAGCTGAAAAGCAGCAGTGAGCCTTTAAATGAAAGTTTTAAACAGCTAAAGGAGACTCTAGAAAAAAGAGTTTAACTGCAACAAGTTATCAGAAACAACCCAACAGATGCTTAATAAAAGTGGAAAATTTCCAGTTAATACCTCACACCCAGTGAAACTAGCTAGAAAAATACACAGTACACAAAGTGCTATAAATAACAAAGAAATAAAGAAGAAAATAAACAAAAAACAGGATGCTTAATGTTATATATTATAGCTCCGAGTTTCCTCAGTGTCCTTCCTTCAATCAGTTCAGTGTGAAAACACAATAGTAAAAAACAGTATTCATGTAGCATTTGTATACTCAGTCCTGTCAAATGTAAAGTTTTGTGTGACTGAGTGTTTGTGTGTTTCCAGAGGAATTATTGATGGCCCATTCACACACACTGAACTTTCCATTGCCTATGTTACCACTCTTGCTGATGTCATTCACATTGAAATAACCCTTTAGCCAAGTCTCAGTCCTATAAGCTCCGTGGCGCTTGTGATAACTGTCATACCATAGTGCAGCAAACTAGTTAGGTAGGAGTTCTAATCCTGGTCATGGTAACTGCAAAAATTTGTGCGAGAGTGCATGAGTCTTTGTTGACACCTGCTTTTGTGGATATTTACACTTACTGCACTTCCCTCACCCCTTCTTTGAGCACTGCAGCTAATGTGACACACCTTCAAAGATACCTTTGGACAGCTTTCCAACATATAACTGCCATGATGCTTGTGATGACTGCATAATACCATATGTGACTCCCGTGCCCTGGCCCAGCAATCAAGGAGCCTCAATCCTCACCACTAACACAAGAGAGGGTGTCTTGTATATGAGGAAAGGATAACAAATACACACAGTAAAGTGCAATTTTCTTTAAGAGCACACACAGATCACAGTCAGTCTGGGGCTGGTCGCTCCCTTGCTCTCCAGGTCCCCAATAAGACTCCCCACTGGCACAGCTATAGGGTCAAGATCTCAGCCTAGTGGGCAAGCTAAAACCTCTAGCACCATCTCTGTCCAACCAATGCTTCGTGTCCCTGCCCAAGTAGCTGACACACACACACACTTTGAGAAGAGTTTATACAACCACACAGACACTCCTGGAGAAGTCTAGGACAGGTTTTCCAGCTGTGGCCCCTTTTCCCAGACTATACGGTAGTTCCCTGTTACCACCCACTAATAATTATCATCTACTCAAAGACCCTTAAAAGAGTGCCCAATTATTACTGTACAACATTATTATCCAAATGGTAGTATAACTAAATAGCCAAGGCTCATTGGAGTGACTTGGTACAGTAATCACTATAAATATGCAATGTACTCTAGAGCTTAAATTATTTCTACACAAATCAGCCACAGTTGAAAGGTTTTAAAATATGTAATAAATAAAAACACAAGACAATACTTCTTACTACACAGTGCTAGTCAAGAGTTCAGAGATCACAGAGACATACTTAAAATAATTCAGTAGTACAGTTCTGACATCACAGAAACACTTTGTCTAATCGTTCTAGTTTCTAGCTATTTCTAAGAGAACACAAATCTAAGATAACTTACATATAGAACAGGCAGAGTGCTGATGAGTTGGATAGTCAACACAAAAATGCTTAATGCCTTCTGATTATCTCTGTTTAAATTGCTATTGCAGTCCTTGTTCCCATTACATCATTTTTTCACACTTTCCTGATGTTCCCAGGATAACAGAAACTGCATTCTTATATTGCACCTGCAGGAAACTACAGCCATAAAAGACATTCCACATGTAAATTCTAGTAATGTATTCCTTAAGTTAAAACAATAGGCAGGAAGCTTCACTCCAGACTCATCAACTCCAAATTTTAACTTCAAAGGGACAGACATAAAATAATTTTAACTTCAAAGGACAGACAAGAAATGCTTGACTTAGCTTTCTTTACAGCAGAGGGCAATGTTGCTACATTGTTTTAAGTTCAACATTTCACAGCATATTTTCATTTAAGAAAGCAAGCTTGTAGTTCAACATTTCACAGTATTTTATTTCAATTAAGAAAACGAGTCTGTAGTTCAACATTCATATTTACAAATGACAGCATTATGTATAAACTTCTATCTGGCTAGGCTGGCAGCTTTCATCTATCTTCACCCAATCTTCTTCACACCATAGTGTAGCAAACTACTTGGGTAGGAGTTTTAATCTTGGTCCTTGTAACTGTGACAGTGTGTGAGGCTTTGTTGACACCTGCTTTTGTGATCATTCACACTTACTGCCTTTCTCTCAACCTCTGAGCACTACAGCTGATGTCACTCACCTTCAAGGTGCCTTTGGACTGCTCTATAACATATAACTGCTGTGCTGCTGGCGATAACTCCATAATGCCATAGTGTAACAAACACCTCGGGTAGGAGTTCT